>NW_026112499.1:0-12500 GCF_024323335.1 Lathyrus oleraceus
CTTCTTCTCGATTGGTTTATCAATAGATAAAGCTTGGAACTGAGTTCCAACTTCATCCTCTGCATCAATATACGAGAAAGAAGACAAGTTACTGACCAGGAGAGCCTTTTCTCTCCCCCCCTACTACAACCAATTTCTTGTTTTTCACAAACTTCAACTTTTGGTGTAGGGTGGATGTCACGGCGCCAGCCTCGTGAATCCATGGTCTGCCCAAGAGACAGCTGTAAGATGGGTGAATATCCATTACTTGAAAAGTGATCTGGAAATCACTTGGTCCAATCTTGATTGGGAGATCAACTTCCCCAATCACGGTCTTACGCGACCCATCAAAAGCTTTAACAACAACCCCACTCTGCCTCATAGGAGGACCTTGATATGACAATCGAGAGAGTGTGGATTTTGGCAATACGTTAAGGGACGATCCAGTGTCCACCAATACATTGGACATTGCATCAGATTTGCAATTCATAGATATATGTAAAGCCATGTTGTGGTCTCTTCCCTCCTCAGGGAGATCAGCGTCACAAAAGCTCAGAGTGTTGCAAGCGGTGATGTTTGCAACAATGCCATCGAATTGTTCCAGGGTGACGTCGTGATCGACATATGCCAGGTCCAAGACTTTCTGCAGAGACTCCCTATGAGGCTCTGAATTTAGCAACAAAGAAAGAATGGAAATCTTGGAGGGCGTGTGTAGAAGCTGGTCTACAATATTATACTCGCTCTTTCTGATGAGCCTCAGCATCTCATCAGATTCTTCATCAACAATGCCACTCGGGCCATCTGAAGAAATAGGAGTCTTTGGTACGGAGGAGGACGGCTGGGCAACATCAGGTGCCGGATTCTGAACATTCACAGCAGTCCCCACAGGACGCTCAACAGATTCAGAAGAAACAGCAGGAGCTTTAGCAGGTGCGGAAAACACACGACCACTGCGGGTCAACCCACTAACATCAGCAATAGTGGTTACGGAAGTAGACGGCAGAGGTACCTCAACCCCATCCTGGACAGCAACAGGATTGTATCTGAAAGGTACAGCTCTATCGGATGAATATGGCACAGGGCCAGCTGGTTTGATGATCAAAGCAGGGGAAGCCTTTGGTTTGTTGCTATTATACCGAATAACAACTGGCTCTGGCAACTTGAACACCGGGGAGATGACACTCACTTCGGGCTCAACAACATCAACATTGCGATTCTGGAGAATCTCAATGGTACCTTCATTCAACAACATCTGAAGATCTCTGCGAACCTGATCGCAACCCAAGCGGTTAATAGAACAGACACGGCATTGGTCATGGTTATGCTTCAAATAACTGTGCTGACACAGCATCTTATGTAATCCAACCAATGACTGCCGGATATGGCTGATGTACTTCACCTTGTATTTCCCAAGGTCTTCCTGGATCATATTCACAGACTTCCCATGCGAAGGCAATGGGTTCCTGGTGACATTCGGGTTGGAGTCTTCAAAACTCAGAATTCCACTTCTCATAAGGTCTTGAACCTTATTCTTCAGCGGGAAACAGTTCTCAACGTTGTGGCCCGGAGCACCGGAATGGTAGACACAATGCTGGTCTGGTTTGTACCACCATTGCGGGTTGGCAGGAATAGCAGGAGGATCCCTGGGAGAAACCAATTTCCTCTCCAACAAGGAGGGATAAAGCTCTGTATATGTCATCGGAATAGGGTCGAAGCTGACCTTCTTCCTATCATAGTTCACATTTGCTTGATTGGTCGTACTTCCACGAGGCTGGTAAGCCTGTTGCTGTGGACGCTGCTGTTGCTGTTGATATTGCGGTTGTGGATATTGCTGCTGATGCTGATACTGTTGAGCATTATCCTTGAATACAGGCGCCACACTAGCCACCTGATGCTGATGTCTGGAATGATGTGCAGGCTTCCTCTGAACAGAGGGTCTTCTATGCTTCGGCTGAGACTGCACAGCATGAGCTTCTCCTTCTTTCCTCTTAAACGCTCCATACCGCTTAGAGGAAGAACCATCATCTTTGGCTAACCGTCCCTCGCGGACACCTTCTTCAAGACGCATCCCCATGTTCACCATCTCGGTGAAATCAGAGGGAGCGCTGGCCACCATTCTCTCATAATAAAATGACCCAAGAGTCTTCAGAAAGATCTTGGTCATCTCTTTCTCTTCTAATGGTGGAGTGATTTGAGCTGCCAGCTCACGCCATCTCTGGGCGTACTCCTTGAACGACTCTTTGTCCTTTTGTGACATAGACCTGAGTTGATCTCTGTCAGGCGCCATGTCAACGTTGTATTTATATTGCTTGACGAAAGCTTCGCCAAGGTCATTGAAAGAGCGGATGTTGACGCTGTCCAAGCTCATGTACCAGCGGAGAGCAGCACCAGACAAACTGTCTTGGAAGTAGTGGATCAAGAGTTGATCGTTATCTGTCTGCGTAGACATCTTTCTGGCATACATGACCAGATGTGCCAAAGGACAAGTGTTCCCTTTATATTTTTCAAAGTCTGGGACCTTGAATTTAACTGGTATTTTAACACCGGGAACTAGACAAAGTTCGGCTGCTGACTTGCCGAAGAGATCTTTGCCTCTAAGAGTTCTCAATTCCTTTCTCAGCTCAAGGAATTGATCGTTCATTGCATCCATTTTCTCGTGAACATCTGAGCCCTCAGAAGCTTCAGAGTGATAGATGGTGTCGTCTACCCTAGGCATGGTATGCACGACAGGAGGAACAGGTATAGGGACCGGGCTAGATGCCGGCATTTGAACAAATGTAGGAGCTGGCAGATCAGGCATAAAGCCAGGAGGCATCCCCCAAGGAAAACCGGGAGGCATGGCATTTGGCTGATGGGCACTGACAGGCACCGATGAAGTAGCCACTTCAGATATAACCGTCCGCTGAACGGGAGTTGCTGGTTGTTGAGGAGCAGGCTGATTCTGGGCAGCAAGGAGTTGCTCCATCAATGCGCCAAGTCTGGCGACTTCATCCCTCAGGCTCTGGTTCTCTTGTTCCAATTGCTCCATAATCCTTGCAGAGTTGACTCGCGTATAATACCGGTGAGTCAGCTTGTCTTCAAAATAAATGAAGAACAGGAGTTAGAACCAGAAGACCAGAAAAATGGGTACCTGTTTATGCAAGAATGATGCATGAAATGCTTGTGCAAATGCTTTGATTTTCAAGGAACCCTCAGGGTATTTGTTTGCAATATTTTGGATATTAAACATTTTAATTGCTCATGGAAAATATTTCTTTCAAAATATATCAAAACAAAGAAATACAGCATTTTTGAATCAATTATTACAAAGAGAAAAGGTAAATGACATCCTATGGATCCCTAACAGCTCGGGATGCTGGAAGACGAGAAGTGCACAACTTCTTGATCTCTCTCTCATAGGCAGTCTCCATATCAGCCTTCTCCTTTGCAAGTTGATCATACTTCCTTTTCCAGAATTTGGAAGACTGAGGAAGCAGAGAAGTCCAAGTGTCGTTCGGATCGTCGATCACTCGGTGCTCGAGAAATTCAATCATATCATCTTTCTCCTTGAGCTGCTGCAGCAATTCCTCTCTCTCGCGGATCCAAGCACGCGAAAGGTCTTCTTCTCTCAACTCCTCTACACGTTGGGTAGGGAGGGTTGAAGGCCCAGCCACATCCAACAGTGTAGGTCTCGGATGATCATACGGCATCAAGTAGGTAGCAGCCCTCTGTCTGACCCAAGAGGTGTATGGCTCCAAAGCAATGCAGTTCTTTGGACCCAATTCATTCCTACTCTTTATGCGAATATTGCGCCAAGCGCGGACAAATCTGGCTTTCAGGCCTTGGGGATCTTTACCCTCCTGAAAGAACACACCTTCTAACAGAATGTTATGGGGTTTATCCTTTAGGGGGAACCCAAGCTGACGACGTGCAAGCGTAGGGTTGTAGGTAATCCCACCACATGTACCGAGAAGAGGCACATTGGGGAATTCACCACAAGAATTAATGATCTGAACGGTATCATACACGCGATCATACCAGGTGATATCATCATTGGTGAGAGACATGAGTCTCTGAGACCACCGTAGACATCCCTTGTTCTCCTTGAAAGCAACTGTCTGCGGCAAGTGCGAAATAAACCACTTGTACAGCAGGGGTAAACAGCAGACAATGACTCCTCCATTCTTCATATTTCTTAGGTGCAAGGAAACATACGCATCACCCAACAAGGTCGGAACCGGATTAAGAACTGAAAAGATCCTAATGGCATTCATGTCGACGAACTTGTCGAAGTTGGGGAATAACACCAATCCATAGATGAGTAGTACAAATAGAGCCTCAAAGGCATCCTCACTCATGGCCTTCCCATAAAAGGTAGCTTGGGCAATGAGGAACTCGGAAGGAAAACCCTGAATTCCGCCTTTGGTAGTCAGATTAGCTCTAATCAGATCTTCATCTATATGCAACAAGCTGGAAATCTCTCGAGCAGATGGAATACTCTCTAAGCCACTGAACGGCACTTGATCCAGAATAGGAATCCCAATAAGGTGAGAGTATTCTTCCAAAGTCGGCAACAACTGGAAGTCCGGAAATAAGAAGCAATGATAGAGCGGATCATAGAACTGAGCAAGAGTGCTCATCAATCCCTCATCCACTTGAGTAGTCAGCAACGGCAGGAGCTTCCCATATCGAGCTTTGAAACCCAAGAGATCTAATACATACGATGTCAGATTCCTTAACTCTTTTACATCAGGCTGCTTAAAGCTGTACTTCTTTGTATGCCTTTTCGGTCTTTCCATGTCTGAAAATTTTGCAAATAACCCTTTAAGTTCCTTGAAAATTTCTCTTTTGATGACATGAATGCGGATGAATGCGTGAATGCATGAATGCAACAAACACACTCAAGGATCAAACAAAGCACACCAAACAAAGGTCGTGGGAAAGCTCTATGTATCCCTAATATCAATCATCCATTTTGGTGGATTTAGGTTTTCACCTTATCGACACCCAAGTTCCATTGATATTAACGGTACATGAACCGGTTCAAACATTCCTAATATCAACCATCCGCTTTGATGGATTTAGGTTTTTACACCTGATCCGGGATCCATTGATATTAACAATGTTTGAACGACTCAACCACGAATCACGGGTTTGTTGAGAGTCACGAGCATGGAGTCTCGGTTAAGAACCACCCAAAGGGAGTGTACTAGGGTTTAAACCTGCCAGACATGTTCTATCAGAGGTTCCCATAATCATCGTTCCATCTTTCGAATATTTTCGGAGGAACGAATACTCGTATTCCAAGAATATTCTCAAGAGAAACTCTCATGAGTGTAGTATCGCGTAACAATCGTATCAGAACTGACATCTGAACGACCTCCGCACTACGGTCCTAAAAATAGGCCAAGATGGGTTTGGTAAACTAAGGTCCTTGGCTTCTGCGGCACATGATTGAAAGAATAATGCCTAACCACAAATAACTTGTGTGACATTATTAGTTCAACATGACCTCCACCAAGTGAATGGACTCGCAAGTCAACTGGCTAAGGACTACTCCACACCAGTCGACGAGACTATGCCATTCTCCTATCCTAGAGAGCACTCGAGTTCGGGTACAGAACTCATCTCACAGATCACCAAAGCAAACAAGCAATGTATATCAAGCAATTCACACATTACAATCAATACATTTATCCCAAATTGTACAAAAATATGTCAGATAAACAATAACAATATAGCACAACAAGGGTGAAAAGTAGGCAATACCACCAGGGATTCTGGTGAGCAGTTCCCCAGCAGAGTCGCCACTTTTCTGTAGCGGTGTATTCGTCGCTATATGATTTATCGATTAAACCATAAGCTATGAGATACATGAAAAATTTCGAGTCGCCACCGCACTTTTATTTATCCAAAGGATTGGCTAAAAAGCGAACAAAAGCCTAAGAAGTTTTACACGTAGAAAACTAATAAAAAGATCAGAGATTCTGGGTAAGGGGTAAATTACGCAATGGGAAGGTGTTAGGCACCCACTACGTCCTAGGTACTCCTAGGGAGCCCTTTTCACACTTGTTATGCAAAAATTATTATTTGTTATGACATAAAGATTGTGCAAACATGATTGGGATGGTGAGAAAAGAATATACATTTTTATTATTATTGGGTTATTGGGTTCGAACGGATGAACCCGTTGCCTACGTACCTTCCATCAAAGGTAAGGATCAGAACGCCGTAGTTCGGCTAAAAGATTTCCAAAAGTGGGTTGGGTTCAATTTTAAACACAAACCCTAGGTCTTACGTTATCCACGGGAGAAAACTCAACCTTATACAAACAACAACGTCCACCATGTGAGAACAGCTTCAACTGGCCAGGGAGGGGTTAACCCTATAATAGGCGAGGAAGACTTACAATTCAATCACTAAAGACAGAAGGTGAGATTAACATCAACCACTAAGATAAATCAAACCTATAGCTCATGCATGAAAAGATTAATGGACAAAGCCAAAACAAGTGAATGAGTGGAGTTACTGATTATGATTATGAAAATAGAGTCAAGGTATGATTAAGATCAATTCAAATAAGTATTATGAAATGAAGTTTGGAAAAAAGGTCAAGGACTTGAGTCCAGGTTTTTAGTTATAAAAACATGAAGATGTTTGCACAACACTTACGTCAAATTTGAAAGATAAAGTGTGAAAAGGTCTAGGACATAATGAATGATGAATGGATGAAGGATGGATAGTAAAACTTCTTAGAAGGTTCACTTCTTGAGATCATATGGGAGATGATTCAAGTGTGTCCTTTGGAATAGCAAATAACAAACAAACACAAGGAAAGACGGATACCGGATGCCAATCAATGGTCTTATACCAATCTCCTAAAATAAAACGGGACATCTGATGCCACTCAATGGACTTACACCGATCTCCACAGAAGAAAACAAGAATGAAACAAGGGAAGTCAACTGCCAATCTATCTGGACTTAGGTTAACTCCACAATATGCTCACAGGAAATCCAATGCCACATCACCGGGACTTATAATGGATCCTCACATACAAGAACAAAAGCAACAACATGATCACAGGAATGCAAATGCCAACTTACAGGGACTTATAATTGCAACCTCTCACATAAACAGATGAACAAACTATGATCACAGGAAAGCAGATGCCAACTTACAGGGACTTATAACTGCAACCTCACATACCAAACAAACAGATCAAATTATGATCACAGGACAACAGATGCCAACTTACAGGGACTTATAACTGCAACCTCACATACCAAACAAACAGATCAAATTATGATCACAGGACAACAGATGCCAACTTACAGGGACTTATAACTGTATCCTCACATACAAACAGATAAAACAGAAGATATGAGTGACCAATGAGGTCTTACACTCTATCCTTCCATATCACAGGAACAAATGCCAAAGCAATGGACTTACAATTGTCCTCCATGGGCAAACAATAATGATAACATCACAAAAGCAAATGAGATGATCATGCATTAATGGCAATTGATGATGATGATAAATGCATAGCATACAGGCAAGCAAATGCACATGAAGCAATCAATCAAGCAATGAATAGCAAACAACACACTCTATAGCCAAACAATGGGGGCTCACACAAGAGGGTTTGACTTTAACAGTCCACTGTAATGGGTAAAGATCGCTCTTAACCTGGCCATTGAGGGGCTCAGGTGAAGCAGATGAAAAGGAGATGAGGGGTGTGCCTCATTGCTTCTATCTCAAATCAGAGAGAGCATCAAAGAAAGTGTGGGAGTTCAGAAAGTAGGAACTCTCTCCACATTATTGACTCGATTAGATCTTGGGTATTTATCTCATTGCTTCAACCAGGTACTGGGAGCAAAGAGAGGACACACTGAATAGTGGGGGATAGATTGCTTATCCCTACCTTCCACCAATTGCCTTACTTGAAGGACTTTTCCTGCTTAGGACAAATATAAACACACACAGGCATTGCCTCTTAAGGAGGACTTCAGACAGTTTGCCCGGTCAAATAACAGACCGGGTCTCCAGACTACATGAAGAAGAAGTAATTATACCTCAAAGCAAATGCTAAAAAGCAAAGCAAGCAAGCAAGTTCAAAGAACTTAAGCAACTAAAGCACCTGCAAAAGTCAAACCTATTAGCAAACAAGTCAACAGTCAAAAACCAAAAGGAAATGGACCAATAGTCATACAGAGGGACCAATTGTGCAAGGCACAAAGACTCAAGCATATGAGTCACCTACAAAACAAGGTGTTAGCACATGATAAACAAACCAACTCAATCAAAATTGAAAGGTCTTTGGGGCATTGGTGCTCAACCTGAAACAGATGAACTCAACATAAGCTCAGAAGACCACTAGGACTAGCCTAGGGTCAAAGATGAAAGAAAAAGGTCAAGGCAGCAAGCAATATTCAATCAAAGTCAAGCTCAATCATGTAGGAATCAGACACAATGGAATTCAAACTTATATCATGCATCAAGGTCATTTCATATGCAAATGAATGCAAAGCATGGCAAGAGAAGCATACAAAAGTCAACAGCAAAGACTTCATTCAAAAGTCAACTCAAACAATCTCAAAAATCATGAAATAAATCACACTCAATCCTAACATCTAACATGGTATACATGTCAAATTTCATGGCATTTGGATGAGAGGAAGGCAGTCAATGAAATCATGAAGTCAAGCCAAGTTCAAGTAAGCATGGTGAAAGTCAACAAGCATAGGTCAACTTCAAAAAATCATATCAATTTGAAAACAGAAGATAAATGAATGAGATTAACACCAATGCAAAGCTTGAAGTGTCTAGTTATCACATATGAAATTTCATGATCATACAATAAGATTTGAGAATTTCACAAAGGATATGGCAATGCATGGCACAAAAAGTCAACAAATGACCACATATGGAAGAAAATTCTCAATCAAATGGAAAACAGCATGATTAATTCCAAGAAAATTCATACATCAATTAGACATACAAGGGATCATTCATGCAAAATTTCAGGTGATTTGGATAAGGGGAAGCATGTGAACAAAAATCATACATTTGCATATCATTGGTGTGACACAAATTGTCACACCCTAATTCAAAAATTCATATCTATCAAACCACAAATGAGAAATCCACAAACTTTATATGGAAATGAATATCAATGTGTCTAGTATCATCACAAAAAATTTCAAGCTCATTGGATATGTCATGAGTATTTCACAAAGAGAATGGCACAAGGTATCATTTATACACACATGTTGGAAAATCATTTATCATTTAAAATCCAGAACATGAAAAATTAACTAAAATTCACAATTAAATATTAGACTCATTTGTGAACATGTGGAAAAAATTTCATAATTTTTTGATAAAAAATGAATGAGAAAATGATTTGTGAAATTGGGTGAAATATAAATGGAAACATGAAGAACAAGGCATGGCAATTGGTCAACATAAGAGTCAACAGTGGCATTTGTGTAAATAGTGCAGTCACTTAGTGAAACGACTGCGCTTCAGGGGAGAAAACGGAATGTTCTCATTGGCTCCCAGCCAATGGAACAGTGGCAGGCGCAGCAACAGCCAATGGGCTTCGAGTTTTCTGGGTTCATCATAACCCTTAGGGTTTGGCAACAACAGGGCAACAGGTTCCATTTCATAATTCATCATATCATCATGAAATTCAAACAAACATGGCAATGGTGATCGACAGCAACACAAAAACTTGACTAGCATACAACAGCATTCATCATCATTCATCATTTAAATCGACAGCACGTGAACACAGCAACATTCAATAATCAAACCAACAAAATCATGAGGAAAAAATCTGGACATGGTAAGTTTCGAAACAGCCAGCATAGCATCATCATCATTCGACCAAACCAAAACAAATGACAGCATGGTATTATCAACATCAGCTTGATCAATCAACCAGAAACAACAGCAAAATGTAACAATACATAGGTCAAACATCCACAACCAACACAACCAAATATCAATTCTGTGGATGCTGCAAGCAAGTTTAAAGGTTTCTCAAACAGCAGGGCATTGACAGCATTGGTATTCATCATCATCATGTTTCAAAACAATAGCACATAACAGCATAGCAGGCACACATTCATGTTTCAAAATTGCAGCAGAATTTTAGCAACAGCATGGATTTAGCAGCAATGGTATCATGTGACTTCATGCAATCAATTCAAACTGAAACCCAACAAGAGCTCACAAACAGCATGGCAAGGGCATTCTTCTCATGTTCATTAACAAATAAAACTCAAACAGCCACATGGACTCCACATGATAATACACACATGATGTTTATGCAACATAAATCAACAGCTACCAACACACATGAACTAGATTCTTGAAGCAAAAGGGCTAGGGTTTAACAGCAGCTTGCCTTCATCATCACCAAGAACTCAAAATTCGAAATATCCAGAAACAAAAAATAAGCATATCAATGTGATCCTTATGCATCATACATACCTAATCAAGTCATAATTTTCATGAAAATCTCAGCATCACAGCAAATCGATGGAAAGCACATTCAAGCATACAAATGAAAACTCATATTTCTCTCAGCATAACCAACCATTTCAAGTAAATGAACACTCATTAAAATCAGTATTTAAGGATCTTTCACAAACATAGTATGGCATGGCAAAAAGAGAAGATAGATTACTTACTTGTTTTGGAAGAAAATGTTGAAACAGTAGTGCTTTGGTCGATTCAAGCTCAAACAGTTGGAGATGGTGCTTGGTAGTGAAGGATGATGAAGCTTGTTCAGCTCAAACTTGCTTTGAAACTTCCACCACTCGAATTGCCATTGGAGATGCTTTGAAGATGCAGAGCTTGAAAGAGGGTTACAGTTGAGAAATGATGTGCAAAAACAATCCCAAATGATGTTTAGATGATGGAGGAAACAAGGTTATTCGAGGGTTTTCAAGGGTTTATGCAGAAAAAAAGCCAATTGCCAAAAATGCAAGAAGAGAGAATGAGGGTATTTTCTGTGTGGTGGCTGTCAAAATTAGGGTTGGAATCAGAAAATGAAAGCTTAAATACCATCTGTTTAGCATCACTTAATCCAATGGTAAGTTGGTTTTGTGTGTAATGATGCATTTGCAAATTGCTAAGTGTGAGCAAATGGAAGTGGAGGTGTGTTTTTTCTGCACAATTTTGGGCTTACAACCAGGCTGTAGACAGACCACATTGCTGCTGCTTTGATTGTACATATGAAAACTGTACTGGTTTTGCTTTTTGAACCAATATGCATAAAAATGCCAACTTTGCATTTTGATTCAAAATGATGATGGAATGATGGTATGGACATGGTTTTGGAATTGGAACAAGTCACAAATGTGATATGGAACATTTCCCAATTGACCAAATCAAGAAAAAGTCAAAAACTCAAAAAGTCAAAGTTTGGTCAAACTTTGAATTTAAATGCAAAAGGTCCAAAAATGCCATTTTGAATGGTGAGGTTTTAGGTCATGAAATTTATATTTTTGGAAAGAGGATGAAAAATGTGGTGTGTAGGAAAAAACCCCACCAAATTTGGCCTTATGGTTTGAGAGTTATGGCTTGTTGAAGTTCAAAAATTGGTGAAAATGATTTGATCATATCTTGACAACCACACATGGGATTTTGATGTTCTTGGACTTTTTGAAAATGGGAAGACAAGATCTTCAACTTTCATGTTGGGCAAAAATTCATTTGAAGCTTGTATCATGATGTAAGTTTAAGATCAAGAAGTTTCCATTTTTGGCAGTTGAAATTACAGGTCCACTTTCTATTTTGGGAAATTTCTGATTTTACTTCAAATTCTCCCATGATGAGGTTGAACATGATAAATGAGACTTATACAAGCATGAATGAACTCCTTCAAATCAATTCTATCCATTAAATCCTTGATTAAATCAACTGTTGACCAAGTTTGACTTTTCTAGGGTTTTGGATTGATTGAACTTCTTCTGATGATTTCCAAACCCTAATTCCTTGAGACCTTGACTTCAAATGATGTCCCAAGTTGTATGAACCTTTGATTAATGATCATGATGCCCAAATTCCACAGGAATGGCCATCATCCATTGCTTTGACTGATCAATGACTGACTTTGACCTAATTGCTGATGATTGCTTCAGCTGCAAGCAACAAGGTTAAACAGACAATATTTTTGTACTTTTTGAATGATAAACATATGAAAGCAAAGATATACAAATGCAAAGTATGCTTGGTGATCAAGAAACAAACCCACAAGGCAATCTACCCACTAAGAGGAAGGCAAAGACATGCATTGATCCTTGAGGTTATGATATGAATGATATGGGCCATGAGGGATCTTAGGGCCCAAAATTGGGGTCTTACACTTGGCCTACACAATGAATTTGTACCCCAATTTTTTGCATGGACTTCTATTCCAACAAATGTTAAGGGACTCCAAAGTCTCGGAGCATTTCCAACAATCCTCGATTTTTCGACCGGAACCCAGCTTCCGTAGGCTATAGGCCACGTGCCATGGGACGAGA
>NW_026112499.1:40000-42500 GCF_024323335.1 Lathyrus oleraceus
TTTGAGAGTGGTTTTGGGAGTCTACGAGAAAGAATATTGCTAAACTGTCAAAGTGTGAATTTTGGTTGGAAGAGGTCAGTTTTCTTGGTCATGTGATTTCCAGAGGTGGTGTTGCTGTTGATCCTTCTAAGATAGAAGCGGTATCTAAATGGGAAGCTCCGAAGTCAGTTTCGGAGATAAGAAGTTTTCTTGACTTGCAGGTTATTATAGAAAATTCATTGAGGGATTTTCCAAGTTGGCGTTACCGTTGACAATGTTGACCAGAAAGGGGCAAGCGTTTTGTTTGGGATTCAAAATGCGAAGAAGGTTTCCAAGAGTTAAAGAGAAGGTTAACTACTGCTCCTATTCTGATATTACCGAGTTCGTCGGAACTATTCGAGGTTTTATTGTGATGCTTCATTGTTGGGTTTAGGTGGTGTGTTGATGCAGAATAAGCAGGTTATAGCTTATGCTTCGAGACAGCTAAGGGTTCATGAGAGGAACTATCCGACACATGATTTAGAGTTGGCAGCCGTGGTATTTGTTCTGAAGTTGTGGAGGCATTATTTGTATGGTCAAGATTTGAAGTTTTCAGTGACCATAAGAGTTTAAAGTATTGTTTGATCAGAAAGAGCTGAATATGAGACAGAGGAGATGGTTAGAATTTCTGAAGGATTATGATTTTGGTTTGAATTACCATCCGGGTAAAGCAACGTGTGGCTGATGCATTGAGTCGGAAATCATTGCATATGTCTATGTTAATGGTAAGGAATTGGACTTAATTGAGCAGTTTAGAGATTGAGTTTGGTGTGTGAGAGTACTCACAATAGTGTTAACTTGGAATGTTGAAGTTAACGAGTAGTATTCTGGATGAGATTAAGAGGGTCAGAAATCTGATATCTTTTGGTGGATAAGTTGACTTTAGTGAATCAAGGTCAGGGTGGTGAATTCCGAGTTGATGAGAATGATGTTTTGAGATTTGGTGACCGGGTGTGTATTCCGGATGTTGCGAGCTTAAGAAGAGTATTCTTGAAGAAGGACATCGTAGTGGCTTGAGTATTCATCCTGGAGCTACAAAATGTATCATGATTTGAAAAAGTGTTTTTGGTGGCCGGGAATGAAGAAAGAAATTGCGAGTTTTGTTTATTCCTGTTTGACTTGTCAGAAGTCAAAGATTGAGCATCAGAAGCCGTCTGGGCTAATGCAACCGTTGGCTATTCCAGAGTGGAAGTGGATAGTATCAGTATGGATTTTGTTTCTGGTTTGCCGAGGACAAGTAAGAATTTTGAGGCTATTTGGGTGATGTTGATAGATTGACGAAGTCGGCTCATTTCATTCCGATTAGAATGGATTATCCGTTAGAGAGATTAGCCGAGTTGTATATTGAGAAATTGTAAGTTTGCATGGTATCCGTCGAGTATTGTTTCGGACAGAGATCCTAGATTTACATCGAAGTTCTGGGAAGGTTTGCAGAGGGCTTTGGGAACTAAGCTGAGATTGAGTTCTGCATATCATCCGCAGACTGATGGTCAGACTGAGAGGACGATTCAGTCACTGGAGGATCTTTTGAGAGCTTGTGTTTTGGAAAAAGGAGGTGCTTGGGATTGTTATTTGCCTTTGATTGAGTTTACCTACAACAATAGTTTTCATTCGAGCATCGGTATGGCACCGTTTGAAGCTTTGTATGGTAGGAGATGTCGGACGCCTTTATGTTGGTATGAGTCCGGTGAGAGTGCTGTAGTTGGACCGGAGATTGTTCAACAAACTACAGAAAAGATTAGAATGATTCAGGAGAAGATGAGAATTGCTCAGAGTCGTCAGAAGAGTTATCATGATAAGAGGAGGAAGTCACTTGAGTTCCAAGAGGGAGATCATGTGTTTCTTCGTGTTACTCCGATAACTGGTGTTGGTCGAGCTTTGAAGTCAAAGAAGTTGACTCCTCGATTTATTGGTCCTTATCAGATTTTGGAGAGGATAGGAGAGGTAGCCTATCGTATCGCTTTACCGCCGTCGCTTGCGAATTTGCATGAGGTTTTTCATGTGTCTCAGTTGAGGAGGTACATTCATGATCCGTCACATGTTGTCCAAGTAGATGATGTACAGGTGAGAGATAACCTGACTGTCGAAACATCACCTATGAGGATTGAGGATCGAGAGTTGAAGCAGTTGCGGGGTAAAGAGATTGCCTTGGTGAAGGTAGCTTGGGGAGGACCAGCAGGTGGCAATGTGACTTGGGAACTCGAGAGTCAGATGAAGGAGTCTTATCCGGAGTTGTTCGCTTGAGGTATGTTTTCGAGGACGAAAACTCTTTTAGTGGGGGAGAGTTGTAACACCCCGATAATAATATGTATTTATTTAAATTAAATTTAATAATATGTTTATTAATTTAATTAGAATATTTGAATTATTATTATTATTTTGGAATAATAATTATTGGGATTTATTAGTGGAATAATATTATTGGAGTATATAGTTGGAATAATAAAATCCCAATTTTTGGAAAAAGGTTTTCACGTGAAAA
>NW_026112499.1:57500-87500 GCF_024323335.1 Lathyrus oleraceus
AAAGATAAAGTGTGAAAAGTCCAGGACGTAATGAATGATGAATGGATGAAGGATGGATAGTAAAACTTCTTAGAAGGTTCACTTCTGAAATCATATAGCAGATGATTCAAGTGTGTCCTTTGGAATAGCAATTAATAATAATAAACAAACAAAGCAAAGGCGGATATCGGATGCCAATCAATGGCCTTATACCAATCTCCTAAAACAGAATGGGATGTCAGATGCCACTCAATGGACTTACACTAATCTCCACAGGCAAAGAAATAAAAGCGGATACCGGATACCAATATATGGATTTACACCAGTCTCCTAAAACAGAAATGGATATCAGATGCCACTCAATGGACTTACACCAATCTCCTCAAAAGAAAAACAAAGACGAAATATGAAAGTCAACTGCCAATCTATCTGGACTTAGGTCAACTCCACAGTATGGTCCTAGGAAATCCAATGCCACATCACAGGGACTTACAATGGATCCTCACATACAAGAACAAAAGCAACAATATGATCACAGGTATGCAGGTGCCAACTCACAGGGACTTATAATTGCAACCTCTCATACAAACAGATGAACAAGCTATGATCACAGGAAAACAGATGCCAACCTACAGGGACTTATAACTGTATCCTCACATACAAATCAAACAGATCAAATTATGATCACAGGAAAGCAGATGCCAACTTACAGGGACTTATAACTGCGACCTCACATACAAACACACAGATCAAACTATGATCACAGGATAACAGATGCCAACTTACAGGGACTTATAACTGTATCCTCACATACACACAGATAAACAGAAGATATGAGTGACCAATGAGGTCTTACACTCTATCCTTCCATATCACAGGAGCAAATGCCAAAGCAATGGACTTACAATTGTCCTCAATGGGCAAACAACAATGATAGCATCACAAAACAAATGAGATGATCATGCATTAATGGCAATTGATGATGATGATAAATGCATAGCATACAGGCAAACAAATGCATATGAAGCAATCAATCAATCAATGAATAGCAAACAGCACACTCTATAGCCAAACAATGGGGGCTCACACAAGAGGGTTTGACTTTAAAAGTCCACTGTGATGGATAAAGGTCGCTCTTAACCTGGCCATTGAGGGACTCAGGTGAAGCAGATGAATAGGAGATGAGGGGTGTGCCTCATTGCTTCAATCTCATATCAGAGAGAGCATCAAAGAAAGTGTGGGAGTTCAGAAAGTAGGAACTCTCTCCACATTATTGACTCGATTAGATCTTGGGTTTTTATCTCATTGCTTCAACCAGGTACTGGGAGCAAAGAGAGGACACACTGAATAGTGGGGGATAGATTGCTTATCCCTACCTTCCACCAATTGCCTTACTTGAAGGACTTTTCCTGCTTAGGACAAATATAAACAAACACAGGCATTGCCTCTTAAGGAGGACTTCAGACAGTTTGCCCGGTCAAATAACAGACCGGGTCTCCAGACTACATGAAGAAGAAGTAATTATACCTCAAAGCAAATGCTAAAAAGCAAAGCAAGCAAGTAAGTTCAAAGAACTTAGGCAACTAAAGTACCTGAAAAAGTCAAACCAATTAGTAAACAGTTCAACAATCAAAAGCAAAAGAAAATGAACCAATGGTCACACAGTGGGACCAATTGTGCAAGGCACAAAGACTCAAGTATGAGTCACCTACAAAACAAGGGTTAGCATGAGGCAAACAATCAAATTTAATCACATTAGAATGATCCTCAAGGCATTGGTGCTTAACCTGAAACAGATGAACTCAACATAAGCTTAGAAGACCACTAGGACTAGCCTAGGGTCAAAGATGAAAGAAAAAGTCAAGGCAGCAAGCAATATTCAATCAAAGTCAAGCTCAATCATGTAGGAATCAAACACAATTGGATTCAAACTTATATCATGCATCAAGGTCAATTCATATGCAAAAGGATGCAAAGCATGGCAAATGAAGCATGCAAAAGTCAACAGCAAAGACTTCATTCAAAAGTCAACTCAAACATTTTCAAAAATCATGAGATAAATCACACTCAATCCTAACATCTAACATGGTATACATGTAAAATTTCAATGCATTTGGATGAGAGGAAGGCAGTCAATGAAATTCATGAAGTCAAATCAAATTCAAGCAAGCATGGTGAAAGTCAACAAACAAGGGTCAACTTCAAAAAATCATATCAATTTGAAAACAGAAGAGAAATGAATGATATTAACACCAATGTAAAGCTTGAGATGTCTAGTTATCACATATGAAATTTCATGGTCATGTGATAAGATTTGAGAATTTCACAAAATATTTGGCAATGTGTATCACATGAAGTCCACAAATGAACAAGCATGGAAGAAAATTCTCAATCAAATGGAAAACAGCAAGATCAATTCCAAGAAAATTCATACATCAATTAGACATACAAGGGATCATTCATGCAAAATTTCAAGTGATTTGGATAAGAGGAAGCATGTGAACAAAATTAGGGAAAATGCATGATCATGGTATAGCAACAATTGTAACACATGACTTCAAAAAATCATAACTATCAATCCACGAATAATAAATGCACAAACTTGATATGGAAATGGAGGTCAAGGTGTCTAGTTTCACCACAAAAAATTTCAAGCTCATTGGATGCAATATGACAATTTCACAAAGAGAATGGCACAATGTATCATTTATACATACATGTCAAGAAGATAATTATCAATTAAAATCCAGAACATGAAAAATTAATTAAAATTCACAATAAAATTCTAGACTCATTTGTGAACATGTGTGAAAAATTTCATAATTTTTGGTGAAAAAATGAATGAGAAAATAATTGTTGAAGTTGGATGAAATAATGTAGCAAGCATGAACAAGAGCATGAGCTAGATGGTCCACACAAGTCAACAGAATGGCATTTGAGTAAATATGCGCCCAACTTAATGAAACGACCGCGCTTCAGAGGGACACGGGAAATGTTGTGGTTGGCTCATTTCAATGGAACAGTAAAATGAAAAAAAAACACAACAGCCAATCAACATAGAAATTCTGGGTTCTCATACAATAAACCCTAGGGTTTTATGCAGCCAAGGCAAACTTCAACTTATGCTCATGAACAACCAACAACAAACAGCATCAAACATGGCATGAAACAACATCATTAAGCACTGTCAACCAATAAACAGAATATGAAACAAGGTAAATTTCTGGACATGGTTATGTTTAAGCAGCACAACATTCATGGCAACCTCATGCAAGTTCATCAATCATCAGACAAGTTCGAACAATAATCATAACAGCATGTCAACAACTAACATCAAATGAACCAGTTTCTATCATACAATCACAACTGCAGGGCATTGGTACCACATTCTCATAGCCAGCAAACCAACAACAGCACATCATTCAGCAATAGACAAGCATGATCATGGGAAAAATCTGGTATTGGGTAGGCAGCATCATCCAACAACAAACAACATGAGCATGAAATTCTGAACAGGATGGTTTGAACAACAGCATAAATTTATCACCAGTTTACAGCATGGACAATCAGCATAGCAGCAAGTATTTGGCAATGTGTAGCAACATGGTTTATGCATCATCATGTAACATTTCAATGGTAACAGCATGGTATTAATGTGCAAATGGCAGCCAAACAACAGCATGGTATTAGCAAGCAGTCAAAAGCAACATTCATCATCATGAACTCATTCAAAATAAGCATCATCAAAACACAACAAACCAAACACAACAAGTGGAAACTCTGGGCAGGGCAAGGTTGCAGCAGCAGCATGATGGAATTTCAAGCAAGTTCATCATCATGAAAATAAATTCCAGCATAAACACACAGCAGCACTCATGGCATTTCAAGCATTGATCATGGACAAACAATATCAATTAGACAGCATGGCATTGGCAACTTCAAGCTCATGTTCATGAACAATAAACAACATCAAAATCATGGGAAGTTTGGGCAGCTCATAAATTTGGGCAGGGATAAGGTTTTAATCATGGACAGCCTGTGTTCATCACCATCAAGTAATCACTTGGAACCCAGCAGAAACAACTAGTCAGGGCAAGGAGGTACTGTCATGATGCAGTAGCATCAATCAACAACAAAACAAAACAGCATAGCACAGTAGGTTCATGCAAATATCATGCAACATTGAACAAACAACACCAAACACAACAAACACAATGCAATGGATTTTCTGAGCATGTTTATGAGATTCAAATTGCAGCAGGTTTTAGCAAGCAAAACATCAAGTTCATGTTTCATCACCATCAAACCAAACAAGTTTTGAGCAACAACACATAAATGACATAGCATTAGCACTTATGTAGCATCACAACAGCAACACACACAACAGCATAGTTCATTGTCTTCGTGGTACCAACAACATCAAACATCATGTGTTCAATCATTCAATCAACAACTTTCAAACAAAGTCAAACAATAACATGGCATTAGTGTTCAGGTCACAACATTTAGCAACAAACAAACACAACCTCACATGAATTTCTGGACAGAACCATGGATTATGCAACAGCAGTACTCATCATATTCAGCCATATCAAACAAGATGATTCAACCATAACACACAACATAAGCATGAAAACCTAGGCATATTAAGATAGCAAAATAGCAGCAGGGTTTTATTAGCATGGTATAGCATCATGGTTTATGGTATCATATTCTCATAGCAAGCAATTAACAGCATGGTATTATCAACATTGTTTTCATGTTTATGGTTCATCAACATGCCAAATTTCGAGCAAAATACACAATGGTAATGATCACCTAGCAAGCAGTCAACTTGTACACCACATAGTTCTCATACAGCATTTGAAAACCACTAAATAGCAGCAAACCCTACACATTCAAAGCAAAATCCTGGGCAAATTCTAAGGTTCATGGACAGGGTTAAAACAGTAGGGCCATCATTTTCATGAAAGCAGAAAAAAAACAACATGCTCAGAACTCAAAAGTAATTGTACCAATAGCATCCATATGCATCATACAACCTAAATATTCTATTCACTTTCATCAGATCAGCCTGAGCAAACCAACTCGATAGGAAACACATTTGTCCATGAAAAATAGATTTCAGATTTAGAGCAAAATAACCAGCCATTTAACATGATTCAAGCTACAATAGAACAAGCAGGGAAAGGACTACAAGATACATGGCATGTTTTACTGAAAAGAGAGGGTCAAGGGCTTACTTGTTTTTGAAGAAAAGCTAGATGCCGTGCTGTTTTGGTGGTCACAAGCTCAAACAGGTGGCCCTTGTGCTTTGTGTTGATGGATGATGAAGCTTGTTCAGCTCAGACTTGCTCGAAAACTTCTCAAATCTCAAGTTGCCATTGGAGATACTTTGAAAATGCAGAGCTTGAAAGAGGGTTACAGTTGAGAAATGGTGTGCAAAAACAATCCCAAATGATGTTTAAGTGATGGAGGAATCAAGGTTATTCGAGGGTTTGCAAGGGTTTGGCAGAAAAGTTTACTTGAGCCAAAATGCAAATGAGAGAAATCTCTTTTTTCTGTGTGGTCGGCTGCTAAAGACTAGGGTTTATTTGACAGCAAATGGCCTTATAAAGGTCTGTTTAACATTATTAATCCAAGTGCTAAGTTGATTTAGCTTAATGAAAAACCAATTGCCATTTTGCTAACTATGCACAAAGTGGAAAATGGGAGGTGTTTGTCTGCTTGGATGGGCCTGCAACAGGCTGCAAAAAAGGACAGCATGTTTGCTGTTTTGGTTGTACAAATGAAATGCTGTACTGATTTTGCTTTTGTGAAGCCAATTGCCAATTTTGTCAATTTTGCATTTTAAGCCAAAATGATGGGAAAATGGTGGTATGATGATGGTTTTGGAATTGGAACAAGTCACAAATGTGATATGGAACATTTCCCAATTGACCAAATCAAGAAAAAGTCAAAAACTCAAAAAGTCAAAGTTTGGTCAAACTTTGAATTTAAATGCAAAAGGTCCAAAAATGCCATTTTGATTGGCAAGGTTTTAGGTCATGAAATTTATATTTTTGGAAAGAGGATGAAAAATGTGGTTTGTAGGAAAAAACCCCACCAAATTTGGCCTTATGGTTTGAGAGATATGGCTTGTTGAAGTTCAAAAATTGGTGAAAATGATTTGATCATATCTTGACAACCACACATGGGATTTTGATGTTCTTGGACTTTTTGAAAATGGGAAGACAAGATCTTCAACTTTCATGTTGGGCAAAAATTCATTTGGAGCTTGTATCATGATGTAAGTTTAAGATCAAGAAGTTTCCATTTTTGGCAGTTGAAATTACAGGTCCACTTGCTATTTCTGGAAAATTTTCTGATTGACTTGATTTTCTTCCATGATGAGGTTGAACATGATAGATGAGGCTTATACAAGCATGAATGAACTCTTCAAATCAATTCTATCCATCAAATCCTTGATTAAATCAACTGTTGACCAAGTTTGGCTTTTCTAGGGTTTTGGACTGATTGAACTTCTTCTGATGAATTCCAAACCCTAAATCCTTGAGAACTTGACTTCAAATGATGTCTCAAGATGTATGAACCTTTGATTAGTGATCATGGTGCCCAAATTCTGCAAGAATGGCCACCATCCATTGCTTTGACTGATCAATGACTGACTTTGACCTAATTGCTGATGATTGCTTCCACTGCAAGCAACAAGGTTAGACTGACAATATTTTTGTACTTTTTGAATGATAAACATATGAAAGCAAAGATATACAAATGCACAGTATGCTTGGTGATCAAGAAACAAACCCACAAGGCAAACTATCCACTAGAAGGAAAGCAAAGGCATGCAATGATCCTTGAGGTTATGATATGAATGATATGGGCCATGAGGGATCTTAGGGCCCAAAATTGGGGTCTTACAGATGCCCCTATTTAAGGTCATTCTAGCCGGAGAAGTGAAGTTTAGAAATCTTCATATCGACGCGGGTAGAATGGACTTAAATAACAGTAATGAGACAAATTTTGGTCCCTAAGAGACCTCATGATGCAGATGTATGTATGCAAAAGACACAAATTCTGTGGGGAATATGGTTCACACAGAAGAAAAGACGATCCATCGGAGTAGTACACTCACCAGGAACAGAGACTCTAACAAGACTCTATGGGGATAATAAAAGAAAAAGAATGCGAAAACAAGACACGACTCCAAACTGGGGAAAAAACAAAACTGACATAACGTGAACAAAACACGACTCTGATTAGAAAACAGAAAACAGACTGGAGAACTCACTGGGGAGTGAAGGACTCACACTGGGGAAAAGAATTCCAAATGGAAAATAAATCCATTGGAGGGACACAAGCTGACTCCTGGAGAGAAGCAACAGAAAGTTCCACTGGGGAAGCAACAAAGAAATGAGATGTTACCAGGCATACGGGTAACAAACTCAGGAAGGAACACCAAGGATACCGGTTACTGGGTATATAATAGGTGACCAACCAAAGCGTGAATTGGATTCCACTTCCAAAACACTCATCATCCTGAAGAGAGCTAGAAAAAAAGCAAACTTGTTTATAGGATGGATATTCAATTCCACAAGGAAAATGAATTTTACTCTGAGGGGAAAACAATCAAAAGATTGACTCAAGAGCGCACGAGATATATATCCATTACCGTCAGAACGTGGATAGAATACTCAGATGAGACATATATTCATTACCGGCAGACCGTGAATAACATACTCGAAAGGAAATTATCCTGAACCGGTTACTGGGTTGTTTATAGGATAAAATCCGAAGACGTGAATTGGTTTTCACTTCCAAAACACTCATCATCCGAAAGGAGGGCTTGAAAAAGCAAATCGACTTACAGGATGGACATTCGAATCCACAACGGGAAAACGAATCTTACTCAAATGGGGACAAACCCAAAGAGTGCATGAGATATAATATCCATTACCGGCAGACCGTGGATAAGATACTCGCATGAGATATATTATCTATTACCGTCAGAACGTAGATAATAAACTCGCATGGTAAGAAACACCAGAGAGGTACCGGTTACTGGGTATATAATAGGTGATCTACCGAAAATGTGAATTGGTTTTCACTTCCAAAACACTCATCATCCAAAACACAAACTGGTTAAAGGATGGCCATTCGATTCTAAAGAGAATACGAATCTTGCTCAGTTGGGGAAAATCAACAAAGGATTCCAACTAAAGAGCGCATGGAAAATATTATTCATTACCGGCAGACCGTGAATAATACACTCGAAAGGAAAAGACACCAGAGATACCGGTTACTGGGTATATAATAGGTGACTAACCAAAAAGAGAGACAATCGATACCAAGCATACGGGTAAACGAAAGACAACTCCAAGGGATAAATTGCAAGCATCCGGCAATTTTCCAACAACAGAAAAAATTCGACTCCGCAAAGGGAAATAACGAATCTTACTCGACTGGGGAAACACAAAAGGCTTCGACTGAAGAGTGCATGAAATATTATTCATTACCGGCAGACCGTGAATAATATACTCGCATGGAAGATTATCCACAACCGGTTACTGGGTTAATAAAGGATAAATCAACCGAAAAGAAAGGCGTCGGGATACCAAACTTGGTATATAATGATAACCAATCAAAAGGAGCGACAGACATTACCAACAAAAGGGTAAATGAAAGGCGATCTGCTGAGGATAAGTTGCAAGCATCCGGCAATTATCGACAGAAGACTAGCTGGGGATACATTGATAAATAATCAATGATCCGGGGAACAAATCACTAGCATACGGTGAAAAGACCCACTGGGGATAAAATTGCTAGCATACGGCAATTATCCACAAAAGACTTGCTGAGTATATAAGTGCTGATCTGAGCAACTTATACAAGCAAAGGAAAATCATCATCAAATATTGAATGAAGATAACCACAAAATTAGGGTTTACATCTACCGAATACGGGGTAGAAGACCAACAACTCCGCGTGGGGATAGAACAAATCACAAATCCGCACGGGAAACCAAAATAGGGTTATAACAAACCACAAACTGCTGAAGAGCAGGAAAAATAGGATTTACAAATACCGGGTACGGGTAGAAAACCAAAAACTCTGGCTGGAGAATAAAAGGTGTATAACCACAAATTCTGTCAAGAAAGCCAGGAAAAGATAGGACTTACAACTGCTGGTTTGTAGGCAGAGGCCCAAAAACATTCCGCTGGGGAACAACCCGCTGGGAAACACAAGACATTTGACAAATAGCCAATTCGGGAATGATCCGAAAAGACAGACTGAATCAAGACACGTCCTAATGAGGATATAACTCAAATAGGAACATCCATCCCAATATATGTGTTGGGAGGAAACGGAAGAAACCGTCATCCACGAGGGTATATCTCGGTGGGGAACTGCAGAAGGAAGGACAGACACATTTTCTGCTTATGGGCTTGACTCTATATGGAGAGATTTAACACCCAACATCTGCTTGGGGAGATCTGTAAAGAGACCTATATCACCATAGCAGGAGACACGACAAACAAAAGATATATGGCAAGAAATGCAACATGAATATCTGAATGTTTATGAATATGCATGAATATGCGTGATTTATGTTTGATGAATGCTGACAAAACAGACAATTCTAACACAACGGATTCAGGAACTAAACGCCCGGTATTATACTTCCAGGGGAAAAACCAACTGGAGAGCCAATCTGCGGAGATCTTCATGCTGAAAAGCAAAGATCTGCAAGCACTGCTGAAGAAGCAGAGAATCATAAATATCAGGAAAAAACCCAATCAGGGTACAGAAAGTCACAACGGGCAAGCAGCCACCAAGACAAATCTGTAGGGGAACAAGAGAAATCCCAAAGTATCTGCAGGGGATCCCAGTGTCGACTGAGAAACAAAAGATGCATTGCACAAGCACAAACTGCTGTAGAAGCAAATCCAAATAACTCCACCGGGGAACAACCCACTGAGGGAGAATGATATCATCCAAATAGAATCTGACTGCATAAGCAACTTTACTGGGGAAAACTGTCGGCTACACTCTTGGGAACAAGCCACTGAGGGAAGACAGATCAAACAAATATACTCTGCAACGAACCACTCCACTTGGGGAGAATACACAGCAAATTGATCACAACAAGTAGATTCTGCAATACAAGCCACTCTACTAGGGATCACAAACAGTCAGGAAATCAATCCGTTCTCTGGAGGCTAGAGCCATCATCCAACCATACTGGGGATTGAAGGAGTATTCAACAGGCAAAACTGCCACAACAAACATTCTGCAGACTAAGCTGAGGAAAAGATGATTGCAATACTGGGATACCACCCAAATCAACCACTGAGTAGGAAAATAAATCCTGCTCTGCTGGAGAGAATAACTCTGGTGGAGAGATAGCAACAATTCCACAGACGACTTCGCCGGGGAAAAGGTAAAGTACCGGGTATCAAACCACTGACTTACCGAGTCTTCAAAAAGACAACAGACATGCTAAGGAAACAGACAAATCCTGCTGGCACACTGTATGGGGAGAAGAGGTAACAACTCCACTTGCAACCCTGGTGGGGATATTAATAACAGCTTTACTCGCGACTCCGAGGGGAGTACCAATCAATCAGTTACACTCATGACTGTGCTGAGGAGGCAAATAAAGTCTGGGGTTATGACCCGCTGGAGAAAGTGACGGGGCACCAAGATGATAAACCATCAACCACCGAAACTTCTAAATAAAATACCCATGCTGGGGAAAAACTGCTGCTGGAGAAAACGAAGTCTTCAACAACAAATCACTTGCGACTGTACTGGGGAACAGCCCCAACAACAACTCTGCTTGAGGAACAACCCCAACAAAGATTTGAAGAAAGAAGATACCACCAAACCAGGAGTATGAACCAATGTCTTATCTGTTGGGAATCATGCCACCCTCGGGAGAGCACTGAGATATTCTTGAGTATCCCTTCAATCTTGTGGATGTTCACTTTGTTTAAAACAAAAATTTTGAAAAATTAATTTGTTTAAAACAATGACATTTTATCAATTTAAAACATGCAAAACATTTGTCGAATTGAAACAAATAAGAGTGCAAATAATTGGATAAAAAGCTCAAATTGATTTGATAGAATGGTAGTCTGCAAATGGCAAGACTTCATAGATCTGTACAAATTTGAAATCAGTGATATATATTGGAAGAGGGCTACATTGAACATAATGATCCTTTCTCTACCAATTGGAATCTCGATGTATCCGAAGCTTCGGTTGACGACGAATCGAGAATCTTCTGACGAAATGACGACTGATGAACAGAAAGTCTTGTCAGGATGCAGTTACTTGCCAAATCCCTAATTTTTGCCTAGATTGCCCCAAGTGAGGTACTCAATCTAGCGGGATGCAAATATATCTCTTTTTTTCAAGTCTCTAATTTTTGCCTGGATTACCCTTGCGGGTTCTCCACCGAGACGCTCATTTTTGCCTAAGCCGCCCTTTCGGGTTTTCAACTTAGCGAGCTATTCTGTTTTTTCAGTCTTTCTTTTTTTTTTTTTTTTTTTTTTTTTTTTTTTTTTTTTTTTTAGGCAAAGTATCTCTTAACTGCATCTGAATTCACAGGACGAGTGAAATCCTCCCCATCCATTGTTGTAAGCATTAAAGCTCCGCCTGAAAAGGCTCTCTTAACAACATGGACCCTCGTAGTTTGGAGTCCACTTGCCCCTGGAATCGGGCGCGAAAGACAAAACTTTCTTGAGCACAAGGTCACCTTCTCGGAACACGCGAGGCTTGACCTCTTGTCGAATGCTTTCTTCATTCTCTGTTGATATAACTGACCATGACACATGGCAGTTAATCGCTTTTCTTCAATCAGATTCAACTGGTCATATCGACTCTGAATCCATTCAGCATCAGTCAACTTGGCTTCCATCAAGACTCGCATTGATGGGATCTCCACCTCTACTGGGAGAACGGCTTCCATGCCATAAACAAGAGAGAAAGGGGTTGCCCCTGTTGAAGTGCGTACAGACGTACGATATCCATGCAAAGCAAATGGCAGCATCTCATGCCAATCTTTGTACGTGACAGTCATCTTCTGGATAATCCTCTTGATATTCTTGTTAGCAGCTTCAACAGCCCCATTCATCTTAGGTCTGTAAGGAGAGGAGTTATGGTGTGCAATCTTGAATTCAGCGCACAACTCATCCATCATCTTGTTATTCAGATTGGATCCATTATCAGTAATGATCCTCTCTGGCACACCATAACGGCAAATCAGCTGATTCTTGATAAACTTCACAACCACCTGCCTGGTTACATTTGCGTATGACGCGGCTTCAACCCATTTGGTGAAGTAATCAATTGCTACGAGAATAAACCGATGTCCATTGGACGCTTTCGGCTCAATCATGCCGATCATGTCGATTCCCCACATGGAGAAAGGCCATGGTGATGAAATCACATTAGGAGTGTCGGAGGAATATGAATCTTATCCGCATAAATTTGACACTTGTGACATTTCTTCACATACTTGCAACAGTCGGACTCCATTGTCAGCCAATAGTAGCCTGCTCTCAACATCTTCTTAGCCATGGCATGTCCATTGGAATGAGTACCAAATGAACCCTCATGGACCTCAGTCATCAACAGGTTTGCTTCGTGTCTATCCACGCATCTGAGCAAAACCATATCAAAATTCTCTTGTACAGCACTTCCAACTGAGGTAGAAACTGCCTGACAACCTTCTCAAAGTTTCCTATCTTTCACAGACGCCCCAGGCGGGTAGACCTGGTTCTGGAGGAAATTCTTGATATCAAAATACCAAGGCTTGTCATCTTTCACTTCTTCAATTGCAAATATGTGAGCGGGTCTGTCCAAGCGCATCACAGTAATGTTGGGAACATCATTCCACCATCTGACAACATCATGGAAGCAAGCGTTGCAAGGGCATCTGCCATCCGATTATCCTCTCGAGGAATATGATAAAATTCAACTTCTGTAAAGAACGTTGAAATCCTCCTTGCATAATCTCTGTATGGGATGAGACTTGGTTGATTCGTCTCCATTCACCTTTGATCTGATTGACAACCAAAGCTGAATCACCATAGACATCAAGATACTTGATTCTTAAATCAATGCATTCTTCAAGTCCCATTATACAGGCTTCGTACTCCGCCATATTATTTGTGCATTTGAAAGTTAGCCTTGCTGTAAACGGAATGTGCGATCCCTGGGGATTAACAATTACTGCCCCAATTCCATTTCCATATGATTAACAGCGCCATCAAACACCATCGTCCATCTGGAACCAGGTTCTGGACCTTCATCAAGTGTAGGCTCATCGCAATCTTTCATCTTCAAATACAGGATTTCCTCGTCTGGGAAGTCATACTGAACAGACTGATGATCTTCAATGGCTGGTGCGCTAGATGGTCAGCCAAGATACTACCTTTGATAGCCTCTGAGCTCGATACTCAATATCATACTCAGACAACAGCATCTGCCAACGGGCAATCCTCCCAGTTAAAGCAGGCTTCTCGAAGATATACTTAATTGGATCCATTCTGGATATCAACCAAGTTGTATGATTAATCATGTACTGGCGCAAACGCTTAGCTGCCCAAGCTAAAGCACAGCACGTCTTCTCAAGCATAGAGTACCGAGACTCACAATCAGTAAACTTCTTACTGAGGTAGTAGATAGCAAACTCCTTCTTCCCTGATTCATCTTGTTGACCGAGTACACAACCCATCGAGTCTTCAAGAACTGTTAAGTACATAATCAGAGGTCTTCCTTCTACTGGCGGAGACAAAATCGGAGGTTCGGACAGATAATCTTTGATACTGTCGAAAGCTTTCTGGCAATCCTCGGTCCAATCATGAGACTGATCTTTCCGGAGGAGCTTGAATATCGGCGCACATGTGGCAGTCATGTGGGATATAAATGGAAATGTAGTTCAAGCGGCCAAGAAAACCTCGGACTTGCTTCTCAGTTTTGGGTGCGGGCATCTCTTGTATTGCTTTGACCTTTGCAGGATCAACCTCAATACCTCTTTCACTTACCACAAAACCCAACAACTTTCCGGAACGGACTCCAAAAGTACATTTGTTCGGATTCAGACGAAGTTTGGAACTTCCTCAAACGCTGAAAAAGCTTCAACAAATGCTCAATATGCTCGACTTCCGTTCGGGACTTAGCAATCATATCATCAACATAGACTTCTATCTCCTTGTGCATCATATCAAACAAGGTAGTCATAGCTCGTTGATACGTGGCTCCGGCGTTCTTCAAACCGAAGGGCATCACTCGATAACAGAATGTTCCCCAAGGTGTGATGAATGTTGTCTTCTCCATATCCTCTGGTGCCATCTTGATTTGATTATATCCGGAAAATCCGTCCATAAAGGAAAAGACTTTGAATTTAGCTGTATTGTCTACCAACATGTCAATGGTGGTAGAGGAAAATCATCTTTTGGACTAGCTTTATTCAAATCTCTATAATCAACGCACATACGGACTTTTCCGTCCTTCTTAGGAACAGGCACAATATTGGCCACCCACTGAGGATATGTCGAAGTCACCAGAAACCCCGCATCAATTTGCTTCTGAACTTCTCTTTGATCTTCACTGCCATATCTGGATGAGTTCTTCTGAGCTTCTGCTTCACAGGCACGCACTCAGGCTTCAAAGGCAGGAAATGTTGCACAATATCTGTATCTAAACCCGGCATGTCTTCATATGACCAAGCAAAGATATCTGAATATTCTCGTAGCAAGCTGATCAAATCTTCCTTAACAGACTCTTCAAGAAGTGCCCCAATCTTCACCAGGCGCTCACAATCTTTAGATCCCAAGTTGACTGTTTCCAAGTCTTCGAGATGCGGCTGAATGATCTTCTCTTCGTGCTCAAGGAGACGGGTGATCTCATCAGGGATCTCTTCAACATCATCTTCCTCTGCCTCAAATACAGGGAATTCAAAGTTGGGAGATGGCGTTGGATCATTATGTTCAATGGGTTTTAGGATCAACCTGCATAATGATTTTAGTTAAGAAAAAATCACAATTAATTAACAAACAAGCAATCATTATGCAGATGAAAGAATGTTGCTTTTACAGCTTTTATTTTTGTTTTTATGTTTTTTGTGATCACTGATTTCATAAAGAAAAGCAAAAAGTGAAAACAAAGGAAAAACAAATGTTTAACAATGCAAAAATTGAATGAAAATATCATTGTATATATGCTTTGCCAACAATGTCATCACTTCTCCTTTTGGCATGGGAGAAGGGTTTTAAACAAAAGTGAACAATTACTCTGATCTATGGACAACTGTAGGAACATCCACAGCGACCCAATTGTGGCAGACACCGCCAGGAATAACAAAATTGTTCAAGTCTTCTGCATCTTCTTCTTCAATGACAGCAGCAGCTTCTTCTGCCGGTTGATCAGCATGGATGAATCCTCCACTGGTGAACAGACCTTGCTCGTTGAATGCCCCAGAACCAAAGCCAATGCCAGCCCGGGAACGGTTATCTTCAAGTTCAAGCACTTTCCCTAATCCAGCAACTGCACCACATTCAATGGCCAGCTTAGCATCTCGGTAGGAAGTGAATGAAGGAGACTTCTTCTCGATTGGTTTATCAATAGATAAAGCTTGGAATTGAGTTCCAACTTCATCCTCAGCATCAATGTACGAGAAAGAAGACAGATTACTGACCAGGAGAGCTTTTCTCCCCCTACTACAACCAATTTCTTGTTTTTGACAAACTTCAGCTTTTGGTGTAGGGTGGATGTCACGGCGCCAGCCTCGTGAATCCATGGTCTGCCCAAGAGACAGCTGTATGATGGGTGAATATCCATTACTTGAAAAGTGATCTGGAAATCACTTGGTCCAATCTTGATTGGGAGATCAACTTCCCCAATCACAGTCTTACGCGACCCATCAAAAGCTTTAACAACAACCCCACTCTGCCTCATAGGAGGACCTTGATATGACAACGAGAGAGTGTGGATTTCGGCAATACATTAGGGACGATCCAGTGTCCACCAGTACATTGGACATTGCATCAGATTTGCAGTTCATAGAGATATGTAAAGCCATGTTGTGGTCTCTTCCCTCCTCAGGGAGATCAGCGTCACAAAAGCTCAGAGTGTTGCAAGCGGTAATGTTTGCAACAATGCTATCAAATTGTTCCAGGGTGACGTCGTGATCGACATATGCCAGGTCCAAGACTTTCTGCAGAGATTCCCGATGAGGCTCTGAGTTCAGCAATAGAGAAAGAATGGAAATCTTGGAGGGCGTGTGTAGAAGCTGGTCTACAATGTTGTACTCACTCTTTCTGATGAGCCTCAGCATCTCATCAGATTCTTCATCAACAATGCCACTCGGGCCATCTGAAGAAACAGGAGTCTTTTGTACAGACGAGGAGGGTTTGGCAACATCAAGTGCCGGATTCTGAACATTCACAGCAGTCCCCACAGGACGCTCAACAGATTCAGAAGCAACAGCCTTAGCAGGCGCAGAAAAGACACGACCACTGCGGGTCAATCCACTAACATCAGCGATAGTGGTCACGGAAGTGGAAGGCAAAGGTACTTCAACCCCATCCTGGACAGCCACATGATTGTACCGGAACGGTACGGCTTTATCAGATGAATACGGCACAGGGCCAGCTGGTTTGATAATCAAAGCAGGGGATGCCTTAGGCTTGTTGCTATTATAGCGAATAACAACGGGCTCAGGCAATTTGAACACCGGGGAGATAACACTCACTTCGGGCTCAACAACATCCACATTGCGATTCTGGAGAATCTCAATGGTACCTTCATTCAACAACATTTGCAATTCGCGGCGGACTTGGTCACAACCCAAGCGGTTAACAGAACAGACACGGCATTTATCGTGGTTATGCTCCAAATAACTGTGCTGACACAGCATTTTATGTAAATCAACCAACGATTGCCGGATATGACTGACATACTTCACCTTGTACTTCCCAAGGTCTTCCTGAATCATATTCACGGACTTCCCATGCGAAGGCAATGGGTTCCTGGTAACATTTGGGTTGGAGTCTTCAAAACTCAGAATTCCGCTTCTCATGAGGTCTTGAACCTTACTCTTCAGCGGGAAACAGTTCTCTACATTGTGGCCCGGAGCACCGGAATGGTAGACACAATGCTGGTCTGGCTTGTACCACCATTGCGGGTTTACAGGAATTGCAGGAGGATCCCTGGGTGAAACCAACTTCCTCTCCAACAAGGAGGGATAAAGCTCTGTATATGTCATCGGAATAGGGTCGAAACTGACCTTCTTCCTATCATAGTTCACATTTGCTTGGTTGGTTGTACTTCCACGAGGCTGGTAAGCCTGTTGCTGTGGACGCTGCTGTTGCTGGTATTGCGGTTGTGGATATTGCTGCTGATGCTGATACTGCTGAGCATTATCCTTGAATACAGGCGCCACACTAGCTACCTGGTGCTGATGTTTGGAATGATGTGCAGGCTTCCTCTGAACAGAGGGTCTTCGATGCTTCGGCTGAGACTGCACAGCATGAGCTTCACCTTCTTTCCTCTTAAACGCTCCATACCGTTTAGAGGAAGAACATCATCTTTTGACAACGTCCTTCGCGGACGCCTTCTTCGTCGCATCCCCATGTTCACCATCTCGGTGAAATCAGAGGGAGCGCTAGCCACCATTCTCTCATAATAGAATGACCCAAGAGTCTTCAGAAAAATCTTGGTCATCTCTTTCTCTTCTAATGGTGGAGTAATTTGAGCTGCCAGCTCACGCCATCTCTGGGCGTACTCCTTGAACGACTCTTTGTCCTTTTGTGACATAGACCTGAGTTGATCTCTGTCAGGCGCCATGTCAACAATTGTATTGTAGTCGAATTGTAAATGGTTTGACGAAAGCTTCGCCAACTCATGGACACTGAGGGTGGACATGATTTCTGGCAGCATACCCTGGATACAAGATGGCATCGTTGTCGGTGTGTGGACATCTTTCTACTTCTGCAATGTCGGCCAAAGGACCTTCCCTTTATACTTCTCAAGTGGGGGACCTTGACTGGGTCTTCACACACCGGGAACTAGACAAAGTTCGGCTGCTGACTTGCCGAAGAGATCTTTGCCTCTGAGAGTTCTCAATTCCTTCTCCAGCTCAAGGAATTGATCGTTCATCGCATCCATTTTTCGTGTACATCTGAGCCCTCAGACGCTTCAGAGTGATAAATGGTGTCGTCTACCTCGGCATGGTATGCACGACAGGAGGAACAGGTATAGGGACCGGGCTAGATGCCGGCATTTGAGCAAAAGTAGGAGCTGGCAGATCAGGCATAAAAGGAGGAGGCATCCCCAAGGAAAACCGGGAGGCATGGCATTTGGCTGCTGGGCACTAACAGGCACCGATGTAGTAGCTATCTCTGAAATAACCGTCCGCTGAACGGGAGTTGCTGGTTGTTGAGGAGCAGGCTGATTCTGGGCAGCAAGGAGTTGCTCCATCAGAGCGCCAAGTCTGGCGACTTCATCTCTCAAACTCTGATTCTCTTGTTCCAATTGCTCCATAATCCTTGCAGAGTTGACCCTCGTATAATACCGGTGAGTCAGCTTGTCTTCAAAATAAATGAAGAGCAGATGTTAGAACCAGAAGACCAGAAAAAGGTACCTGTTTATGCAGGAATGATGCATGAAATGCTTTGTGCAGATGCTTTAATTTTCAAGGAACCCTTAGGGTACATTTGCAATATTTTGAATATTAAACATTTTGATTGCTCGTGGAAAATATTTCATTCAAAATATTAAGACAAAGAAGTACAGCATTCTTTTAAATATTACAAAGAGAAAAGGTAAATAACATCCTATGGATCCCTATTAGCTCGGGATGCTGGAAAACGAGAAGTGCACAACTTCTTGATCTCTCTCTCATAGGCAGCCTCCATATCAGCCTTCTCCTTAGCAAGTTGATCATACTTCCTTTTCCAGAATTTGGATGACTGAGGAAGCAGAGAAGTCCAAGCGTCGTTCGGATCATCGATCACTCGGTGCTCGAGAAATTCAATCATATCATCTTTCTCCTTGAGCTGCTGCAGCAATTCCTCTCTCTCGCGGATCCAGGCACGCGAAAGGTCTTCATCTCTCAACTCCTCTACACGTTGGGTAGGGAGGGTTGAAGGCCCAGCCACATCCAACGGTGTAGGTCTTGGATGATCATATGGCATCAAGTAGGTAGCAGCCCTCTGTCTGACCCAAGAGGTGTACGGCTCCAAAGCAATGCAGTTTTTGGACCCAATTCATTCCTACTCTTTATGCGAATATTGCGCCAAGCGCGGACGAATCTGGCTTTCAGGCCTTGGGGATCTTTACCCTCCTGAAAGAATACGCCTTCTAACAGAATGTTATGGGGTTTATCCTTTAGGGGGAACCCAAGCTGACGACGTGCAAGCGCAGGGTTGTAGGTAATCCCACCACATGTACCAAGAAGAGGCACATTAGGGAATTCTCCAAGAGTTGATGATCTGAACGGTATCATACGCACGATCATACCAGTGTGATATCATCATTGTGAGAGCATGAGTCTGAGAGACAACCGTGAGACACCTTGGCGATTGAAAGACTGTCTGCTCAAGTCGAAATAACCCTTAGAGCATGGAGACACAGCGCACAAAACAACTCGGAACTATTCATTCATAAGACTGATGAGAACATATCACCCAACAAGGGCGGAACATTAAGAACTGAAAAGATCCAAATGTCAAAGTTGGGAAACAGCACCAATCCATAGATAAGCAACACAAATAGAGCCTCAAAGGCATCCTCACTCATGGCCTTCCCATAGAAAATGGCTTGAGCAATAAGGAACTCGGAAGGAAAACCCTGAATTCCGCCTTTGGTAGTCAGATTAGCTCTAATCAGATCTTCATCTATGTGCAACAGACTGGAAATCTCTCGAGCAGATAGTACCTTCTCTAACGCACTGAACGGACTTGATCCAGAATCGGCCCAATAGAAGAGTATTCTCCAAAGTCGGCGGCAACAGCTGGAAGTCCGGGAGAGATGAAAGAAGAGCGGAGAAGCGCAAAACTGAGCAAGACTGAGCCCAATCCGATCATCTATGGAAAACCCAAAAAGAAGCTTCCCATAGCGAGCTTTGAAACCCAAAGGATCTAATACATATGTGTCAGATTCCTTAACTCTTTGACATCAGGCCGCTTAAAGCTGTACTTCTTTGTATGCCTTTTCGGTCTTTCCATCTGAAAATTTTGCAAATAACCCTTTAAGTTCCTTGAAAATTTTCTCTTTGATGACATGAATGCGGATGAATGCTGAATGCATGAATGCAACAAACACACTCAAGGATCAAGCAAAGCACACCAAACAAAGGTCGTGGGAAAGCTCTATGTATCCCTAATATCAATCATCCATTTTGGTGGATTTAGGTTTTCACCTTATCGACACCCAAGTTCCATTGATATTAACGGTACATGAACCGGTTCAGACATTCTTAATATCAACCAGCCGCTTTGATGGATTTTAGGTTTTACACCTGATCCGGGATCCATTGATATTAACAATGTTTGAACGACTCAACCACGAATCACGGGTTTGTTGAGAGTCACGAGCATGGAGTCTCGGTTAAGAACCACCCAAAGGGAGTGTACTAGGGTTTAAACCTGCCAGACATGTTCTATCAGAGGTTCCCATAATCATCGTTCCATCTTTCGAATATTTTCGGAGGAACGAATACTCGTATTCCAAGAATATTCTCAAGAGAAACTCTTATGAGTGTAGTATCGCGTAACAATCGTATCAGAACTGACATCTGAACGACCTCCGCACTACAGTCCTAAAAATAGGCCAAGATGGGTTTGGTAAACTAAGGTCCTTGGCTTCTGCGGAACATGATTGAAAGAATAATGCCTAACCACAAATAACTTGTGTGACATTATTAGTTCAACATGACCTCCACCAAGTGAATGGGCTCGCAAGTCAACTGGCTAAGGACTACTCCACACCAGTCGACAAGACTATGCCATTCTCCTATCCTAGAGTGCACTCGAGTTCGGGTATAGAACTCATCTCACAGATCACCGAAGCAAACAGCAAATGTATATCAAGCAATTCACACATTACAATCAATACATTCATCCCAAATTGTACAAAAATATGTCAGATAAACAATAATAATATATCATACAACAAGGATGAAAAGTAGGCAATACAACCAGGGATTCTGGTGAGAGTGATCCCCAGCAGAGTCGCCACTTTTCTGTAGCGGTGTATTCGTCGCTATATGATCTATCGATTAAACCATAAGCTAGGAGATACGTTGAAATTTTCGAGTCGCCACCGCACTTTTATTTATCCAAAGGATTGGCTAAAAAGCGAACAAAAGCCTAAGAAGTTTACACGTAGAAAACTAATAAAAAGATCAGAGATTCTGGGTAAGGGGTAAATTACGCAATGGGAAGGTGTTAGGCACCCACTACGTCCTAGGTACTCCTAGGGAGCCCTTTTCACACTTGTTATGCAAAAATTATTATTTGTTATGACATAAAGATTGTGCAAACATGATTGGGATGATGAGAGAAAGAATATACATTTATTATTATTGGGTTATTGGGTTCGAACGGATGAACCCGTTGCCTACGTACCTTCCATCAAAGGTAAGGATCAGAACGCCGTAGTTCGGCTAAAAGATTTCCAAAAGTGGTGGTTCAATTTTAAACACAAACCCCCGTCTTACGTTATCCACGGGAGAAAACTCAACCTCTTATACAAACAAAACGTCCACCATGTGAGAACAGCTTCAACTTGCCAGGGAGGGGTTAACCCTATAATAGGCAAGGAAGACTTACAATTCAATCACTAAAAAGAAGGTGAGATAACATCAACCACTAAGATAAATCAAACCTATAGCTCATGTATGAAAACATTAATGGACAAAGCCAAAACAAGTGAATGAGTGGAGTTACTGATTATGATTATGAAAATGAAGTCAAAATATGATTAAGATCAATTCAAATAAGTATTATGAAATGAAGTTTGGAAAAAGGTCAAGGACTTGAGTCCAGGTTTTTAGTTAGAAAAACATGAAGATGTTTGCACAACACTTATGTCACGTTTAAAAGATAAAGTGTGAAAAAGTCCGGACGTAATGAATGATGAATGGATGAAGGATGGATAGTAAAACTTCTTAGAAGGTTCACTTCTTGAAATCATATAGCAGATGATTCAAGTGTGTCCTTTGGAATAGCAATTAATAATAATAAACAAACAAGCAAAGGCGGATATCGGATGCCAATCAATGGCCTTATACCAATCTCCTAAAACAGAATGGGATGTCAGATGCCACTCAATGGACTTACACTAATCTCCACAGGCAAAGAAATAAAAGCGGATACCGGATACCAATATATGGATTTACACCAGTCTCCTAAAACAGAAATGGATATCAGATGCCACTCAATGGACTTACACCAATCTCCTCAAAAGAAAAACAAAGACGAAATATGAAAGTCAACTGCCAATCTATCTGGACTTAGGTCAACTCCACAGTATGGTCCTAGGAAATCCAATGCCACATCACAGGGACTTACAATGGATCCTCACATACAAGAACAAAAGCAACAATATGATCACAGGTATGCAGGTGCCAACTCACAGGGACTTATAATTGCAACCTCTCATACAAACAGATGAACAAGCTATGATCACAGGAAAACAGATGCCAACCTACAGGGACTTATAACTGTATCCTCACATACAAATCAAACAGATCAAATTATGATCACAGGAAAGCAGATGCCAACTTACAGGGACTATAACTGCGACCTCACATACAAACACACAGATCAAACTATGATCACAGGATAACAGATGCCAACTTACAGGGACTTATAACTGTATCCTCACATACACACAGATAAACAGAAGATATGAGTGACCAATGAGGTCTTACACTCTATCCTTCCATATCACAGGAGCAAATGCCAAAGCAATGGACTTACAATTGTCCTCAATGGGCAAACAACAATGATAGCATCACAAAACAAATGAGATGATCATGCATTAATGGCAATTGATGATGATGATAAATGCATAGCATACAGGCAAACAAATGCATATGAAGCAATCAATCAATCAATGAATAGCAAACAGCACACTCTATAGCCAAACAATGGGGGCTCACACAAGAGGGTTGACTTTAAAAGTCCACTGTGATGGATAAAGGTCGCTCTTAACCTGGCCATTGAGGGACTCAGTTGAAGCAGATGAATAGGAGATGAGGGGTGTGCCTCATTGCTTCAATCTCATATCAGAGAGAGCATCAAAGAAAGTGTGGGAGTTCAGAAAGTAGGAACTCTCTCCACATTATTGACTCGATTAGATCTTGGGTTTTTATCTCATTGCTTCAACCAGGTACTGGGAGCAAAGAGAGGACACACTGAATAGTGGGGGATAGATTGCTTATCCCTACCTTCCACCAATTGCCTTACTTGAAGGACTTTTCCTGCTTAGGACAAATATAAACAAACAGGCATTGCCTCTTAAGGAGGACTTCAGACAGTTTGCCCGGTCAAATAACAGACCGGGTCTCCAGACTACATGAAGAAGAAGTAATTATACCTCAAAGCAAATGCTAAAAAGCAAAGCAAGCAAGTAAGTTCAAAGAACTTAGGCAACTAAAGTACCTGAAAAAGTCAAACCAATTAGTAAACAGTTCAACAATCAAAAGCAAAAGAAAATGAACCAATGGTCACACAGTGGGACCAATTGTGCAAGGCACAAAGACTCAAGTATGAGTCACCTACAAAACAAGGGTTAGCATGAGGCAAACAATCAAATTAATCACATTAGAATGATCCTCAAGGCATTGGTGCTTAACCTGAAACAGATGAACTCAACATAAGCTTAGAAGACCACTAGGACTAGCCTAGGGTCAAAGATGAAAGAAAAAGTCAAGGCAGCAAGCAATATTCAATCAAAGTCAAGCTCAATCATGTAGGAATCAAACACAATTGGATTCAAACTTTATATCATGCATCAAGGTCAATTCATATGCAAAAGGATGCAAAGCATGGCAAATGAAGCATGCAAAAGTCAACAGCAAAGACTTCATTCAAAAGTCAACTCAAACATTTCAAAAATCATGAGATAAATCACACTCAATCCTAACATCTAACATGGTATACATGTAAAATTTCAATGCATTTGGATGAGAGGAAGGCAGTCAATGAAATTCATGAAGTCAAATCAAATTCAAGCAAGCATGGTGAAAGTCAACAAACAAGGGTCAACTTCAAAAATCATATCAATTTGAAAACAGAAGAGAAATGAATGATATTAACACCAATGTAAAGCTTGAGATGTCTAGTTATCACATATGAAATTTCATGGTCATGTGATAAGATTTGAGAATTTCACAAAATATTTGGCAATGTGTATCACATGAAGTCCACAAATGAACAAGCATGGAAGAAAATTCTCAATCAAATGGAAAACAGCAAGATCAATTCCAAGAAAATTCATACATCAATTAGACATACAAGGGATCATTCATGCAAAATTTCAAGTGATTTGGATAAGAGGAAGCATGTGAACAAAATTAGGGAAAATGCATGATCATGGTATAGCAACAATTGTAACACATGACTTCAAAAAATCATAACTATCAATCCACGAATAATAAATGCACAAACTTGATATGGAAATGGAGGTCAAGGTGTCTAGTTTCACCACAAAAAATTTCAAGCTCATTGGATGCAATATGACAATTTCACAAAGAGAATGGCACAATGTATCATTTATACCATACATGTCAAGAAGATAATTATCAATTAAAATCCAGAACATGAAAAATTAATTAAAATTCACAATAAAATTCTAGACTCATTTGTGAACATGTGTGAAAATTTCATAATAATTTTTGTGAAAAAATGAATGAGAAAATAATTGTTGAAGTTGGATGAAATATGTAGCAAGCATGAACAAGAGCATGAGCTAGATGGTCCACACAAGTCAACAGAATGGCATTTGAGTAAATATGCGCCCAACTTAATGAAACGACCGCGCTTCAGAGGGACACGGGAAATGTTGTGGTTGGCTCATTTCAATGGAACAGTAAAATGAAAAAAAAACACAACAGCCAATCAACATAGAATTCTGGGTTCTCATACAATAAACCCTAGGGTTATGCAGCCAAGGCAAACTTCAACTTATGCTCATGAACAACAACAACAAACAGCATCAAACATGGCATGAAACAACATCATTAAGCACTGTCAACCAATAAACGAATATGAAACAAGGTAAATTTCTGGACATGGTTATGTTTAAGCAGCACAGCATTCATGGCAACCTCATGCAAGTTCATCAATCATCAGACAAGTTCGAACAATAATCATAACAGCATGTCAACAACTAACATCAAATGAACCAGTTTCTATCATACAATCACAACTGCAGGGCATTGGTACCACATTCTCATAGCCAGCAAACCAACAACAGCACATCATTCAGCAAATAGACAAGCATGATCATGGGAAAAATCTGGTATTGGGTAGGCAGCATCATCCAACAACAAACAACATGAGCATGAAATCTGAACAGGATGGTTTGAACAACAGCATAAATTTATCACCAGTTTACAGCATGGACAATCAGCATAGCAGCAAGTATTTGGCAATGTGTAGCAACATGGTTTATGCATCATCATGTAACATTTCAATGGTAACAGCATGGTATTAATGTGCAAATGGCAGCCAAACAACAGCATGGTATTAGCAAGCAGTCAAAAGCAACATTCATCATCATGAACTCATTCAAAATAAGCATCATCAAAACACAACAAACCAAACACAACAAGAAACTCTGCAGGCACTGGGCAGACAAGGCAGCAGCAGCATGATGGAATTTCAAGCAAGTTCATCATCATGAAAATAAATTCCAGCATAACACACACAGCAGCACTCATGGCATTTCAAGCATTGATCATGGAAACAATATCAATTAGACAGCATGGCATTGGCAACTTCAAGCTCATGTTCATGAACAATAAACAAACATCAAAATCATGGGAAGTTTTGGGCAGCTCATAAATTTGGGCAGGGATAAGGTTTTAATCATGGACAGCCTGTGTTCATCACCATCAAGTAATCACTTGGAACCCAGCAGAAACAACTAGTCAGGGCAAGGAGGTACTGTCATGATGCAGTAGCATCAATCAACAACAAAACAAAACAGCATAGCACAGTAGGTTCATGCAAATATCATGCAACATTGAACAAACAACACCAAACACAACAAACACAATGCAATGGATTTTCTGAGCATGTTTATGAGATTCAAAATTGCAGCAGGTTTTAGCAAGCAAAAACATCAAGTTCATGTTTCATCACCATCAAACCAAACAAGTTTTGAGCAACAACACATAAATGACATAGCATTAGCACTTTTATGCATCACAACACGCACACACACACAACAGCATAGTTCATTGTCTTCGTGGTACCAACACACATCAAACATCATGTGTTCAATCATTCAATCAACAACTTTCAAACAAAGTCAAACAATAACATGGCATTAGTGTTCAGGTCATTTAGACAAACAAACACCCACCTCCCGAGAATTCTGGGACCAGCCATATCAAACAAGAGATTCATACCCATAAAACAAACATAAGCATGAAAAACCTAGGCATATTAAGATAGCAAAATAGCAGCAGGGTTTATTAGCATGGTATAGCATCATGGTTTATGGTATCATATTCTCATAGCAAGCAATAACAGCATGGTATTATCAACATTGTTTTCATGTTTATGGTTCATCAACATGCCAAATTTCGAGCAAAATACACAATGGTAATGATCACCTAGCAAGCAGTCAACTTGTACACCACATAGTTCTCATACAGCATTTGAAAACCACTAAATAGCAGCAAACCCTACACATTCAAAGCAAAATCCTGGGCAAATTCTAAGGTTCATGGACAGGGTTAAAACAGTAGGGCCATCATTTTCATGAAAGCAGAAAAAAAACAACATGCTCAGAACTCAAAAGTAATTGTACCAATAGCATCCATATGCATCATACAACCTAAATATTCTATTCACTTTCATCAGATCAGCCTGAGCAAACCAACTCGATAGGAAACACATTTGTCCATGAAAAATAGATTTCAGATTTAGAGCAAAATAACCAGCCATTTAACATGATTCAAGCTACAATAGAACAAGCAGGGAAAGGACTACAAGATACATGGCATGTTTTACTGAAAAAGAGAGGGTCAAGGGCTTACTTGTTTTTGAAGAAAAGCTAGATGCCGTGCTGTTTTGGTGGTCACAAGCTCAAACAGGTGGCCCTTGTGCTTTGTGTTGATGGATGATGAAGCTTGTTCAGCTCAGACTTGCTCGAAAACTTCTCAAATCTCAAGTTGCCATTGGAGATACTTTGAAAATGCAGAGCTTGAAAGAGGGTTACAGTTGAGAAATGGGTGCAAAAACAATCCCAAATGATGTTTAAGTGATGGAGGAATCAAGGTTATTCGAGGGTTTGCAAGGGGTTGGCAAAAAAGTTTACTTGAGCCAAAATGCAAATGAGAGAAATCTCTTTTTTCTGTGTGGTCGGCTGCTAAAGACTAGGGTTTATTTGACAGCAAATGGCTTATAAAGGTGTTTAACATTATTAATCCAAGTGCTAAGTTGATTTAGCTTAATGAAAAACCAATTGCCATTTTGCTAACTATGCACAAAGTGGAAAATGGGAGGGTTTGTCTGCTTGGATGGGCCTGCAACAGGCTGCAAAAAAGGACAGCATGTTTGCTGTTTGGTTGTACAAATGAAATGCTGTACTGATTTTGCTTTTGTGAAGCCAATTGCAATTTTGTCAATTTTGCATTTTAAGCCAAAATGATGGGAAAATGGTGGTATGATGATGGTTTTGGAATTGGAACAAGTCACAAATGTGATATGGAACATTTCCCAATTGACCAAATCAAGAAAAAGTCAAAAACTCAAAAAGTCAAAGTTGGTCAAACTTTGAATTTAAATGCAAAAGGTCCAAAATGCCATTTTGATTGGCAAGGTTTTAGGTCATGAAATTTATATTTTTGGAAAGAGGATGAAAAATGTGGTTTGTAGGAAAAAAACCCCACCAAATTTGGCCTTATGGTTTGAGAGATATGGCTTGTTGAAGTTCAAAAATTGTGTGAAAATGATTTGATCATATCTTGACAACAACCACATGGGATTTTGATGTTCTTGGACTTTTTGAAAATGGGAAGACAAGATCTTCAACTTTCATGTTGGGCAAAAATTCATTTGGAGCTTGTATCATGATGTAGTTTAAGATCAAGAAGTTTCCATTTTTGGCAGTTGAAATTACAGGTCCACTTGCTATTTCTGGAAAATTTTCTGATTGACTTGATTTTCTTCCATGATGAGGTGAACATGATAGATGAGGCTTATACAAGCATGAATGAACTCTTTCAAATCAATTCTATCCATCAAATCCTTGATTAAATCAACTGTTGACCAAGTTTGGCTTTTCTAGGGTTTGGACTGATTGAACTTCTTCTGATGAATTCCAAACCCTAAATCCTTGAGAACTTGACTTCAAATGATTGTCTCAAGATGTATGAACCTTTGATTAGTGATCATGGTGCCCAAATTCTGCAAGAATGGCCACCATCCATTGCTTTGACTGATCAATGACTGACTTTGACCTAATTGCTGATGATTGCTTCCACTGCAAGCAACAAGGTTAGACTGACAATATTTTTGTACTTTTTGAATGATAAACATAAAGCAAAGATATACAAATGCACAGTATGCTTGGTGATCAAGAAACAAACCCACAAGGCAAACTATCCACTAGAAGGAAAGCAAAGGCATGCAATGATCCTTGAGGTTATGATATGAATGATATGGGCCATGAGGGATTCTTAGGGCCCAAAATTGGGGTCTTACAGATGGTTCAAACCTAACGGGCCACTTGTTTACCATTTTATAGGCAAGACAAACAGGAACATATAAACAAACACCGAATGCACACGATGAAAAATGACTAGGATTGTGGTGTTCACCGTTCCATGCAAAAGCATAGAGCCAGCAAACACAAACAATTGCAATACCACTCATACGCCCCCACGACAGCAAGATCCAACATCGCAGGACGTACACACCCACAATGCCAAGGCACGCAGGCAAATGGTAGCATACAACAACGCGGTTCCTCCGCGCTAGGCATGAAGAACAACACAAGGCAACAAGGCAAATGGGCGCACAAACATGGGAAGGTGAAAAGTTCCAAAAATTTCCAAAAAATTGATATCAAAATTTGATTTGATGAAAAATATTGATTTGATGTTGAAAAATTTGAAATTTGCAAGGATTTCTTGCAAAAAAGGCTTTTCCTGCGTGCCAGGCTGCAGCCTGGCGGGTCACAGGACGGTCGGACGGCCCCTGGACGGTCGGACTGGTCAAGGGCCTCCCCCTATATAAGCTTGATTTGCATGTCCTGCTTTGGCAGCAACTGGGTCCCTTTTTCCCTGTAGACATAAATTCCTTGTTTTATGAGTTAGACTTCGAATTTTTTCATGAAATTTTGCATGCTTGTTAAACACAATATAAGAATGAGGTCCACCAAAAATAAATTTTTTCGACGTCGTATGAATTTTTTATGATTTTTCTAAGTGTCGGCTTTATGCGGACGGAAACCAACGGAATCCTAGTCGGAACAATGAATTTTGAGCCGATTTTTTGCATGATCTTTCCTCAATACATATAGAAAGGATCTGCAAAGTTTCGGAGCATTTCGAACAACTTTGATTTTTCGACCGAACGGGTGGTCCATAGGCCATAGGCCACGTGCCACGGGACGAGAGGCGGGAACATCAAAACTTGGCCTAGACAACGAATTTTGATGCCAATTTTTGCATGGACGTCTATTCCAATAAATGTTGGGGGACTGCAAAGTTTCGGAGCATTTCGAATAATTCTCGACTTTCGACCGGAACTAATCGTCGAAACGCCA
>NW_026112499.1:97500-115000 GCF_024323335.1 Lathyrus oleraceus
GTTGGCTGTATGATGATGAATATTGTTAATGATGAGTGTGTGCCTGTTGCTGTTATGATGATGCTGTTCTGCTGGTAATGCTCATTGCCATGTGCTAGATATGTTTTTGTTCATGCCATGAATGCTGTTGTTTTGATGATTACATGTTGATGATGGATATGCTCTGCTGCTGTTTCAAACTTTCCTAGGAATCCACTTGATTTATGTTTTGTGTATTGGTGCCATGATGTACATAGGTACATATGCCCTGCTGTTATGTGTTTTGCTCGAAACCTGTCAGATGATGATGCTTGCTTTTGTTTTGCAACTGTATTTTTTTTTGTCCAGAGAATTCTCATGTCTATGTGTATTTTGCTGATTGATTAATGTTGCTCACTGATGATATTCCATGGCCACGATTCTTTTGGCTGATACTGTTGTTCATGTGCTGTCGATTTTAATGATGAATTTGGTTGAATGCATGTTGATGATGAGCTTGTTTTGATTATATGATGAACATGGATTGTTGCTGCATAAATCTACTGCCGCCTTTTACATCCTAAGGCCTGTCCAGGAAGTTCATGAGAATTTGTGTTTGGTTATCACTAAATGATGCTGTCTGACTCCAACTACCTTGTTATTGTGTGGCTCGTTTTAAAGTGTGTTCTAGGATGTTGAACTTGCATGAAGTTACCATGTTGATTGCATTTGAGAGCCATGTTGATTATGCCCTGCCATTAAACCTTAGGTTGCCTAGAAATCCATGAGAATTGTGTAGGCTTGCTGTTGACTTGCTTGCTGAATACCCTGCTATCATGTGTTGCTGCGTTTTAATGCTGGTTTTGTGTGTTGTTGAATGGTGTTGTTGAAACACTAATACCATGTTGTTGTTTGTATGTTGTTTGAATATCATCATTGCCATGTTGGTTTGGTTTGTTCGATTTTCAATTGATGATAACATGATGATGGTTGATTGCTGCTGTTTCTAAAACCATAGAACAGAACTCTCCATAGATTTTTCCCATGAGCATGCTTGTTCCAATGCTTTTTGATGTTGTTGATGCTTGCTGTTATTCTGCAACTGTAACTTTTGTTCAGGAAATTCCATTTGTTTTTGATTGTTTTGTTGATTGGTTAATGAGGATGCTGTTACCATACTATGGAAATATCGACTGATTATTGAATGTTAGTGATGATGATGCCCTTGCCATGCTGTTTATGTGCTGTTGCATGATGTTGTTGCTTGGTCAAATTTTGCATGATGTTGATTGTTTGAATGTCACAAATACCATGCTGCTATGCTAGAGCCCTGCTGTTATGCTTGAATATCGCTCAGAAAATCCACATGGTTGATGTTTGATTGTGTTGTTTGCTGTTGTTTGGATTGTAGTAGGAACATTCCCATACCATGCTTTTTGAATGATGTTTGGTTTGAACTTACTGACATGCCATGATGTTGTTGCTGGTCGAGTGTTTTGTGATGATGTTGTTGAACCCAGTTGCCAAGCCATGCCATAAACCCTAGGGTTTTTCCAACTCAGAAAAATTTGAATAGTTTAGCTCGTGTACTGTTCCATTGGCTGAGAGCCAATGGGAACATTTCGTTTCCCCATCAAAACGCTGCAGTTTTGTTAAGTGACTGCGCTAATTACACAATTGCCATTGGTTGACTTTGCTTTGACCACTTTGCCATGCCATTTTGTTCATCTTGCTTCATTATTTCACTCAACTTAAGCAATTCATTTTTAATTCATTTTTCATCCAAAAATTATGATTCTTTTTCCATGATGTTCATGATTGAGTCTATTATTTAATTATGAATTTTAATTAATTTTTCATGTTCTGGATTTTAAATGATAATTAATTTTTCAACATGTGTGCATGATTGATACCTTGTGCCATTCTCTTTGTGAAATACTCATGACATATCCTTTGAGCTTGAAATTTTTTGTGGTGAAACTAGACACATTGATTTTTGTTTCCATGTAGAGTTTATACATTTCTCATTTGTGGTTTGCTAGTTTGATTTTTTGAACTAGGGTGTGACAATTTGTGTCACACCAATGATATGCAAATGTAATTTTTGTTCACATGCTTCCTCTTATACAATTGACCCCAAATTTTGCATGAACCATCCTTTGTATGTCTAGTTTGTGTATGAATTTTCTTGGAATTAATCTTGCTGTTTTCCATTTGATTGAGAATTTTCTTCCATATGTGGTCATTTGTTGACTTTTTGTGCTATGCCTTGCCAAATCCTTTATGAAATTCTCAAATCTTATTGTATGACCATGAAATTTCATATGTGATAACTAGACTCTTCAAGCTTTGCATTGGTGTTAATCTCATTCATTTCTCTTCTGTTTTCAAATTGATATGATTTTTTGAAGTTGACCCATGCTTGTTGACTTTCACCATGCTTACTTGAATTTGATTTGAATTCATGAATTTCATTGACTGCCTTCCTCTCATCCAAATGCCATGAAATTTTACATGTATACCATGTTAGATGTTAGGAGTGAGTGTGATTTATTTCATGATTTTTGAAATTGTTTGAGTTGACTTTTGATTGAAGTCTTTGCTGTTGACTTTTGTGTGCTTCCCTTGCCATGCTTTGCATTGTTTTGCATATGAAATGACCATGATGCATGATTTGGTTATGAATCTAATTGAGAATGCTTCTTGAATGTTTAGACTTGTTTGGGTTGACTTTTTCTTGCTGCCTTGACTTTTTTCTTTCATCTTTAACCCTAGGCTAGTCCTATTGGTCTTCTGAGCTTATGTTGAGTTCATCTGTTTCAGGTTAAGCACCAATGCCTTGAGGATCATTCTAATGTGCTTGAGTTTGATTGTTTAATGTGCTAACCTTTTTTGTAGGTGACTCATATGCTTGAGTCTTTGTGCCTTGCACAATTGGTCCCTCTGTGGTTGACTATTGGTTCATTATCTCTTTGATTTTAACTGTTGAGCTGTTTAATAATTGGTTTGACTTTTGCAGGTACTTTAGTTGCCTAAGTTCTTTGAACTTACTTGCTTGCTTTGCTATTTAGCATTTGCTTTGAGGTATAATTACTTCTTCTTCATGTAGTCTGGAGACCCGGTCTGTTATTTGACCGGCAAATTGTCTGAAGTCCTCCTTAAGAGGCAATGCCTGTGTTTGTTTATATTTGTCCTAAGCAGGAAAAGTCCTTCAAGTAAGGCAATTGGTGGAAGGTAGGGATAAGCAATCTATCCCCCACTATTCAGTGTGTCCTCTCTTTGCTCCCAGTACCTGGTTGAAGCAATGAGATAAATACCCAAGATCTATAGAGTCAATAATGTGGAGAGAGTTCCTACTTTCTGAACTCCCACACTTTCTTTGATGCTCTCTCTTATTTGAGATAGAAGCAATGAGGCACACCCCTCATCTCCTTTTCATCTGCTTCACCTGAGCCCCTCAATGGCCAGGTTAAGAGCGACCTCCACCTATTACAGTGGACTTTCAAAGTCAAACCCTCTTGTGTGAGCCCCCCATTGTTTGGCTATAGAGTGTGTTGTTTGTTATTCATTGCTTGATTGATTGCTTCATATGCACTTGCTTGCTTATATGCTATGCATTTATCATCATCATCAATTGCCCTTAATGCATGATCATCTCATTTGCTTTTGTGATGCTATCATTGTTGTTTGCCCATTGAGGACAATTGTAAGTCCATTGCTTTGGCATTTGCTCCTATGATATGGAAGGATAGAGTGTAAGACCTCATTGGTCACTCATATCTTTTGTTGCTCTGTTTGTATGTGAGGATACAGTTATAAGTCCCTGTAAGTTGGCATCTATTGTCCTATGATCATAATTTGATCTGTTTGATTTGTATGTGAGGTGGCAGTTATAAGTCCCTGTAAGTGGCATCTGCGCTTCCTGTGATCATAGTTTGTTCATCTGTTTATGTGAGAGTTTGCAATTATAAGTCCTGTAAGTTGGCATTTGCCTTTGTGATCATTGTCTGTTTTGTCTTGTATGTGAGGATCCATTGTAAGTCCTGTGATGTGGCATTGGATTCCTTGGACATACTGTGGAGTTAACCTAAGTCCAGACAGATTGGCAGTTGACTTCCAAGTTCATCTTTGTTTTTTTCTTTTGAGGAGATTGGTGTAAGTCCATTGAGTGGCATCTGATATCACTGTTTTTGTTTTAGGAGACTGGTGTAAATCCATCTATTGTATCCGGTATCCGCTTTTATTTCTTTGTGTGGAGATTAGTGTAAGCCATTGAGTGGCATCTGACATCCGTTTTGTTTTAGGAGATTGGTATTAAGACCAGTGATTGGCATCCGATATCCGCTTTTGCTGCTGTGCTTGTTTGTTATTATTAATTGCCATTCCAAAGGACACACTTGAATCATCTGCTATATGATTTCAAGAAGTGAACCTTCTAAGAAGTTTTACTTTCCATCTCATCCATTCATCATTCATTATGTCCTAAATTTTCACACTTTATCTTTCAAACTTGACATAAGTGTTGTGCAAACATCTTCATGTTTTCTAACTAAAAACCTGGACTCAAGTCCTTGACCTTTTTCCAAACTCCATTTCATAATACTTATTGAATTGATCTTAATCATACTTGACTTCATTTTCATAATCATAATCAGTAACTTCACTCATTCACTTGTTTGGCTTTGTCCATTAATCTTTTCATACATTAGCTATAGGTTTGATTTATCTTAGTGGTTGATGTTAATCTCACCTTCTGTCTTAGTGATTGAATTGTAATCCTTCCTTACTATTATAGGGTAACCCCTCTAGCAAGTTGAAGCTGTCTCGCATGGTGGACGTGTTGTTTGTATAAGGTTGAGTTTTCTCCCGTGGATAACGTAAGACCTAGGGTTTGTGTTTAAAATTGAACCTAACCCACTTTTGGAAATCTTTTAGCCGAACTACGGCGTTCTGATCCTTACCTTTGATGGAAGGTACGTAGGCAACGGGTTCATCCGTTCGAACCCCTAATAATAAAATGTATATTCTTTTCTCATCATCCCAATCATGTTTGCACAATTTTATGTCATAACAAATAACAATTTTACAACAAGTGTGAAAAGGGCTCCCTAGGAGTACCTAGGACGTAGTGGGTGCCTAACACCTTCCCATTGCGTAATTTACCCCTTACCCAGAATCTCTGATCTTTTTATTAGTTTTCTACGTGTAAAACTTCTTAGGCTTTTGTTCGCTTTTTAGCCAATCCTTTGGATAAATAAAAGTGCGGTGGCGACTCGAAATTTCAATGTATCTCTTAGCTTATGATTTAATCGATAGATCATATAGCGACGAATACACCGCTACAGAAAAGTGGCGACTCTGCTGGGGATCCGAACCCAGAATCTTGGTTGTATTGCCTACTTTTCACCCTTGTTGTGATATATTTATTATTCTTTATTTGACATATTTTTGTACAATTTGGGATCATGTATTGATTGTAATGTGTGAATTGCTTGATATACATTTGCTGTTTGCTTTGGTGATCTGTGAGATGAGTTCTATACCCGAACTCGAGTGCTCTCTAGGATAGGAGAATGGCATAGTCTTGTCGACTGGTGTGGAGTAGTCCTTAGCCAGTTGACTTGCGAGTCCATTCACTTGGTGGAGGTCATGTTGAACTAATAATGTCACACAAGTTATTTGTGGTTAGGCATTATTCTTTCAATCATGTTCCGCAGAGAAGCCAAGGACCTTAGTTTACCAAACCCATCTTGGCCTATTTTTAGGACCGTAGTGCGGAGGTCGTTCAGATGTCAGTTCTGATACGATTGTTACGCGATACTACACTCATAAGAGTTTCTCTTGAGAATATTCTTGGAATACGAGTATCGTTCCTCCGATAATATTCGAAAGATGGAACGATGATTATGGGAACCTCTGATAGAAACATGTCTGGCAGGTTTAAACCCTAGTACACCCTTTGGGTGGTTCTTAACCGAGACTCCATGCTCGTGACTCTCAACAAACCCGTGATTCGTGGTTGAGTCGTTCAAACATTGTTAATATCAATGGATCCCGGATCAGGTGTAAAACCTAAAATCCATCAAAGCGGCTGGTTGATATTAAGAATGTTGAACCGGTTCATGTACCGTTAATATCAATGGAACTTGGGTGTCGATAAGGTGAAAACCTAAATCCACCAAAATGGATGATTGATATTAGGGATACAAAGAGCTTTCCCACGACCTTTGTTTGGTGTGCTTTGCTTGATCCTTGAGTGTGTTTGTTGCATTCATGCATTCACGCATTCATCCGCATCCATATCATCAGAAAAAAGAAAATTTTCAAGGAACTCAAAGGAGTTTATTTGCAAAAATTTTCAAAACATGAAAAAACCGGAAAATTTTTTCACCTGATATCTGATGAGATATTTCATGTATGATCAAAATGCTTAAATATTTCAAAGTTTGCAAATAAAACCCTCGGGTTCCTTTGATAAAAAAAAAGCATATGCATAAACACTTCATGCATCATTTGCATAAGCAGGTGTTTGTTCGGTCTCCGTCCTGTGGTCTGACCCTGCGATCTTCATTTATTTTGAAGACGCACTTTGCCGGTATTATACCAGAGCCAACTCTGCCAGATTGATGGATCATCCTGAGCAAGAGGATTGTGAACTCAGAGAGGATTTGCCAGTTAGTGCTTTAATGGATTTATTCCTGTTGATGGATTTATTCCTGTTGATGGATTTATTCCTGGTTAATCCAATCCCGGGCTGGCATTGGCTACTGTTCTGGGGCACTTAAGGAGCAGGTTTGTTCAAGAGTGGAGGATTCATCCATGCTAATCAACCCGAAGAAGCTGCTGCTATCTTGGAAGTAGATGCAGAAGATCTGAACATTTCATCATTCCTGGTGGTGTCTGCCACAATTGGGTCGCTGTGGATGTTCCTACGGTCATTCATAAGTCAGCGTGATTTGTTCATTTTGTTTAAAACCCTTCTCCCATGCCAAAAGGAGAAGTGATGACATTGTTGGCAGCATTTAATACAATGATTTTCATTCAATTAATGCATTGCAAACATTTGTTTTTCCATTTGTTTTCACTTTTTGCTTTTGCATGAAATCAGTGATCACAAAAAAACCATGAAAAACAAAAACATAAAACAGCTTTTTCATCTGCATAAATGATTTGCTTTTAAAATTCAAAAGCTTTTCATTATCCAGAATCATTATGCAGGGATTTCTAAACCCATTGAACATAATGATCCAACGCCATCTCCCAATCTTGAAGTCCTTGTATCTGAGGCAGAGGAAGATGATGTTGAAGGGGATTCCTGACGAGATTACCCGCCTTCTTGAGCACAAAAGAAGCTCATTCAGCTGTATCATGAGAATCAGCAAAACCAGTCAAACTGGGGATTACACAAAAAAAAAAAAAAAAAAAAAAAAAAAAAAAAAAAGAAAAAAAGGGTGAAAAGAGAAGAAATCAAAAAAAACCAGGAAAATTTTTCAAATTTTTCCAAGGAAAAAAAAAAAAAGAAAATTATCCCTCAAGTCCCTAGTTGACTGATGCTGAATGGATTCAGAGTCGTTATGACCAACTGAATTTGATCGAAGAGAAGAGATTAACTGCCATGTGCCATGGTCAGTTATATCAACAGAGAATGAAGAAAGCATTCGACAGAAGGTCAAGCCTCGTGTGTTCCGAGAAGGTGACCTCGTGCTCAAGAAAGTTTTGTCTTTCGCGCCCGATTCCAGGGGCAAGTGGACTCCAAACTACGAGGGTCCATATGTTGTTAAGAGAGCCTTTTCAGGCGGAGCTTTGATGCTTACAACAATGGATGGGGAGGATTTCACTCGTCCTGTGAATTCAGATGCAGTTAAGAGATACTTTGCCTAAAAAAAAAGTATATGCAAATGAAAAAAAGAATGAAAAAACAGAATTGCTCGCTAAGTTGAAAACCCGAAAGGGCGGCTTAGGCAAAAATGAGCGTCTCGGTGGAGAACCCGCAAGGGTAATCCAGGCAAAAATTAGAGACTTGAAAAAAGAACATATTTGCATCCCGCTAGATTGAGTACCTCACTCTGGGGCAATCTAGGCAAAAATTAGGGATTTGGCAAGTAACTGCATCCTGACAAGACTTTCTGGTTCATCAGTCGTCATTTCGTCAGAAGATTCTCGATTCGTCGTCAACCGAAGCTTCGGATACATCGAGATTCAAATTGGTAGAGAAAGGATCATTATGTTCAATGTAGCCCTCTTCCAATATATATCACTGATTTCAAATTTGTACAGATCTATGGAGTCTTGCCCTTTGCAGACTACCATTCTATCAAATCAATTTGAGCTTTTATCCAATTATTTGCACTCTTATTTGTTTCAAATTCACAAATGTTTTGCATGTTTTAAATTGATAAAATGTCATTGTTTTAAACAAATCAAATTTTTTCAAAATTTTTGTTTTAAACAAAGTGAACATTCACAAGATTGAAAGGATACTCAAGAATATCTCAGTGCTCTCCCGAGGGTGGCATGATTCCCAACAGGTAAGCTGGTTGGTTTCGTTCATATTCCTGGTTTGGTTGTATCTTCTTTCTTCAGATCTTTGTTGGAGTTGTTCCTCAAACAAAGTAGTTGTTGGGGTTGTCCCCAGTACAGTCGCAGTGATTGTTGTTGAAGACTTCGTTTCTCCCAGCAGCAGTTTCCCAGCAGGGTGTTTTCTTGTGAAGTTCGGCGGTTGATGGTTTGTCACCTTGGTGCCCCGTCACTTTCTCCAGTGGGTTGTAGGCCCCAGACTTTATTTGTCTCCGCAGCACAGTCATGAGTATAACTGATTGATTGGTACTCCCCTCGGAGTCGCGAGTAGAGCTGTTATTGATATCCCCACCAGGGTTGCAAGTGGAGTTGTTACCGCTTTTCCCCATGCAGTGTGCCAGCAGGATTTTCTGTTTCCTCAGCATGATTGTTTTCTTTTGAAGACTCGGTAAGTCAGTGGTTTGATACCCGGTACTTTACCTTTCCCCGGCGAAGTCGTCTGCGGAATTGTTGCTATCTCTCCATCAGAGTTATTCTCTCGCAGAGCAGGATTTATTTTCCTACTCGGTGGTTGTTTGGGTTGACATCCCAGTATTTGCAACCATCTTTTCCTCAGCTTAGTCTGCAGAATGTTTGTTGTGGCAGTTTTGCCTGTTGATTGCTCTTTCAATCCCAGTATGGTCGGATGATGGCTTTTGCCTCCAGTGAACGATTTTATTTCCTGACTGTTTGTGATCCCCAGTAGAGTTGGCTTGTTTGCAGAATCTACTTGTTGTGATCAGTTTGCTATGTGTATTCTCCCCAAGTGGATTGTTTGTTGCAAAATCTACTTGTGTTGATCTGTCCTCCTCAGTGGTTTGTTCCCAAGAGCGTAGCCGACAGTTTTCCCCAGTAGAGTTGCTTATGCAGTTAGATTCTATTGGATGATATCATTCTCCCTCAGTGGGTTGTTCCCCAGTGGAGTTATGTGGATTTGCTTCTACAGCAGTTCTTGCTCGTGCTTATGCACCCTTTTGTTTCTCAGTTGACACTGGGATCCCTGCAGATATACTTTGGGACTTCTCTTGTTCCTACAGATTTGTCTTGGTGGCTGTTTTGCCCGTTGTGACTTTCTGTACCCTGATTGGGTATTGTCTGATATTTCTGATTCTCTGCTTCTCCAGCAGTACTTGCAGATCTTTGCTTTACAGCATGTAGATCTCCGCAGATTGGCTTTCCAGTTGGTTTTTTTCCCTGGAAGTATAATACCGGACGTTTGTTCCTGAACCTGTTTGTGTTAGAATTGTCTGTTTTGTCAGCATTCATCAAACATAAATCACGCATATTCATGCATATTCATAAACATTCAGATATTCATGTTGCATTTCTCGCCATGTATCTTTTGTTTGTCGTGTCTCCTGCAACGGGTGATACAGATCTTCTTTACAGATCTCCCCAAGCAGATGTTGGGTGTTTAAAATCTCTCCATATAGAGTCAGCCCATAAGCAGAAAATGTTGTCTTTCCTTCTGCAGTTCCCACTGAGATATCCTCGTGGATGACGGTTTCTTCCGTTTCCTCCCAACACATATATTGGGATGGATTTTCCTATTTGAGTTATATCCTCATTAGGACGTGTCTTGATTCAGTCTGTCTTTTCGGATCGTTCCCGAATTGGCTATTTGTCAAAATCTTGTACTTCCCAGTGGGTTGTTCCCCAGCGGAATGTGTTTGTGGGCCTCTACCCTCATAACCGGTAGTTGTAAGTCCTATCTTTCCTGGCTTTCTTAACAGAATTTGTGGTTATACACCTTTTATTCTCCAGCCAGAGTTTTGGTTTTCTACCACTACCCGGTAGTTGTAAATCCTATTTTCCTGCTCTTCAGCAGTTTGTGGTTTGTTATAAACCCTATTTTGGTTTCCCGTGCGGATTTGTGATTTGTTCTGTCCCCACGCGGAGTTGTTGGTCTTCTACCCCGTATTCGGTAGATGTAAACCCTAATTTGTGGTTATCTTCATTCAATATTTGATGATGATTTTCCTTTGCTTGTATAAGTTGCTCAGATCAGCACTTATATCCTCAGCAAGTCTTTTGTGGATAATTGCCGTATGCTAGCAATTTTATCCCCAGTGGGTCTTTTCACCGTATGCTAGTGATTTGTTCCCCGGATCATTGGTTGTTTACCAATGCATCCCCAGCTAGTTTTCTGTCGATAATTGCCGGTATGCTTGCAATTATCCTCAGCAGTTCGCCTTTCATTTACCCTTTTGTCGGTAATGTCTGTTGCTCCTTTTGATTGGTCATCATTATATACCTAATTGGTATCCCGATGCCTTTCTTTCGGATTTTTATCCTTAACAACCCAGTAACCGGTTGTGGATAATCTTCCATGCGAGTATATTATTCACGGTCTGCCGGTAATGAATATATATCTCATGCACTCTTCAGTCGAAGCCTTTTGTGTTTCCCCAGTCGAGTAAGATTCGTTATTTCCCTTTGCGGAGTCGAATATTCCTTGTTGTCGGATAATTGCCGGATGCTTGCAATTTATCCCTTTGAGTTGTCTTTCGTTTACCCGTATGCTTGGTATCGATTGTCTCTCTTTTTGGATAGTCACCTATTATATACCCAGTAACCGGTATCTCTGGTGTCTTTTCCTTTCGAGTGTATTATTCACGGTCTGCCGGTAATGAATAATATATCTCATGCGCTCTTTAGTTGGAATCCTTTGTTGATTTTCCCCAACTGAGCAAGATTCGTATTCTTTGTAGAATCGAATAGCCATCCTTTAACCAGTTTGCGTTTTGGATGATGAGTGTTTTGGAAGTGAAATCCAATTCACGTTTTCGGTAGATCACCTATTATATACCCAGTAACCGGTATCTCTGGTGTTTCTTACCATGCGAGTTTATTATCTACGTTCTGACGGTAATAGATAATATATCTCATGCGAGTATCTTATCCACGGTCTGCCGGTAATGGATATTGTATCTCATGCACTCTTTGGGTTTGTGTCCCAGTTGAGTAAGATTCGTTTTCCCGTTGTGGATTCGAATGCCCATCCTGTAAGTCGATTTGCTTTTTCAAGCCCTCCTTTGGATGATGATGAGTGTTTTGGAAGTGAAAACCAATCCACGTCTTCGGATTTTATCCTATAAACAACCCAGTAACCGGTTCAGGATAATTTTCCTTTCGAGTATATTATTCACGGTCTGCCGGTAATGAATAATATGTCTCATCTGAGTATTCTATCCACGTTCTGACGGTAATGGATATTATATCTCGTGCGCTTGAGTCAATCTTTTGATTGTTTTCCCCTCAGAGTAAGATTCATTTTCCTTGTGGAATTGAATATCCATCCTTAAAACAAGTTTGCTTTTCTAGCTCTCTTCAGGATGATGAGTGTTTTGGAAGTGAAATCCAATTCACGCTTTGGTCGGTCACCTGTTATATACCCAGTAACGGTATCCTTGGTGTTCCCTCCTTTCTGCTCCCTATTATGACCTCGGTCCCCCTGTGGAGTCAGATTTTCTTGAGTTTGTTACCCGTATGCTCGGTAACATCTCATTTCTTTGTTACTTCCCCAGTGAAGTTTTTTTTCTGTTGCTTCTCCCCCCAGGAGTCAGCTTGTGTCTCTCCAATGGATTTATTTTCCATTTGGAATTCTTTTCCCCAGTGTGAGTTCTTCGCTCCCCAGTGAGTTCTCCAGTCTGTTTTTCTGTTTCTCTAATCAGAGTCGTGTCTTGTTCACGCTGTGTCAGTTTTGTTTTTCCCCAGTTTGGAGTCGTGTACTGTTCACACATTTCTTTTATTATCCCCATTAGAGTCTTGTTAGAGTCTCTATTCCTGGTGAGTGTACTACTCCGATGGATCGTCTTTTCTTCTGTGTGAATCATATTTCCCCACAGAATTTGTGTCTTTTGCATACATACATTTGCATCATGAGGTCTCTTAGGGACCAAAATTTGTCTCATTACTGTTATTTAAGCCCATTCTACCGCGTCGAGATGAAGATTTCTAAACTTCACTTCTCCGGCTAGAATGACCTTAAATAGGGGCATCTGTAAGACCCCAATTTTGGGCCCTAAGATCCCTCATGGCCCATATCATTCGTATCATAACCTCAAGGATCAATGCATGCCTTTGCTTTCCTCTTAGTGGATGGTTTGCCTTGTGGGGTGTTTTCTTGATCACCAAGCATATTTTGCATTTGTATATCTTTGCTTTCATATGTTTATCATTCAAAAAGTACAAAATATTGTCTGTTTAACCTTGTTGCTTGCAGTTGAAGCAATCATCAGAAATTAGGTCAAACTCAGTCATTGATCAGTCAAAGCAATGGATGATGGCCATTCTTGTGAAATTTGGGCATCATGATCATTAATCAAAAGTTCATACATCTTGTGACATCATTTGAAGTCAATTTCTCAAGGAATTAGGGTTTGGAAATCATCAGAAGAAGTTCAATCAGTCCAAAACCCTAGAAAAGTCAAACTTGGTCAACTGTTGATTTAATCAAGAATTTGATGGATAGAATTGATTTGAAGGAGTTCATTCATGCTTATATAAGCCTCATCTATCATGTTCAACCTCATCATGGAAGAAAATCAAGTCAAATCAGAAATGTTTCCAGAAATAGAAAGTGGACCTGTAATTTCAACTGCCAAAAATGGAAACTTCTTGATCTTAAACTTACATCATGATACAAGCTTCAAATGAATTTTTGCCCAACATGAAAGTTGAAGATCTTGTCTTCCCATTTTCAAAAAGTCCAAGAACATCAAAATCCCATGTGTGGTTGTCAAGATATGATCAAATCATTTTCACCAATTTTTGAACTTCAACAAGCCATATCTCTCAAACCATAAGGCCAAATTTGGTGGGGTTTTTTCCTACAAACCACATTTTTCATCCTCTTTCCAAAAATATAAATTTCATGACCTAAAACCTCACCATTCAAAATGGCATTTTTGGACCTTTTTCATTTAAATTCAAACTTTGACCAAACTTTGACTTTTTGAGTTTTTGACTTTTTCTTGATTTGGTCAATTGGGAAATGCTTTAAATCACATTCTGAAACTTGCCTCAAGTCCTAATTCATGCACATTCCATCACCATACCACAATTTTGAATCAAAATGCAAAGTTGGCATTTTTATGCATATTGGTTCAAAAAGCAAAACCAGTACAGTTTTCATATGTACAATCAAAGCAGCAGCAATGTGGTCTGTCTACAGCCTGGTTATAAGCCCAAAATTGTGCCAATTCACACCCTCCACTTCATTTGCACATAATTAGTATTTGGCAAATGGTTTCATAAAAAACAAAGCAAGGACAGCATTCATGAAACAACCAAAAACAGCAATTACTTAGGTGATTTGCAGCTGTTTGCCAGGCCCAACTCGAGCCAGTTTGCACCTCCATTTACTCACTTTTGCATAATTAGCAATGGGCATTTTGATTCATAAAATTAAAACTGGGATTAGCATGTGATAATGTGAGCTTAAACAGATGAATATAAGTGCATTCTTCTGCATTTCCAACCCTAATGGACACAGCCTACCAAGCAGAACACTCTCCTCTCTCTCAATTGCAATTTGGCTCGAGCAACCTTTTTGCCAAAAACTCTCAAAACACCATAAGCCTCCATCATTAATCCTTCATCTGAGCAACATTTGGAAGAGTTTTCAGCTTCCATTCCCCTGCTGTAACCACTCTTTTTTCATTCTGCATCTTCAAGCAAATAACAATGGCAATTTGTGGTTGGAACACTTTCATGCCTTGCTGAGCTCATATACTTCACCATCTACCATTCCAAGGCCAAAAGAGCACCTGTTTCGAGCTAAAGGATCCAAAACAACACTGCATCATCAACTTGCTTCATCATTGGTATTTTTTCGAATCTTTCACTTTGCCAAACTATCACATGATTAATGTATGTCTTAACTTGCTGAGTTCATTGATGTTTATATCATGCTAAATGGTTGAGTGTGCTGTGAGAAAAATGAACTTCATTGTTTATGCTCAAAAATGATTTGGCTCGATTTGCATTGTTGGAGTTGTTTTGATGGAGTATGATGATATATTCGTGGTATTGAATGCTTGATGATGCTATTGGCATGCTTGGTTTCATTTTCTGAACATTTCGAAATTCCATGTTTGAACATTGATGAATGAATACTGCTGCTGTCCAAACTTATGTTACACCCAGATTTCCACTTGTTGTGTTTGGTCTGTTGTCATTTTGATGTTGCATAGGGAGGTTCCATTGGCCAGGCTTTTGATTGTGTCTGTTTGAAGTTGGCTGTATGATGATGAATATTGTTAATGATGAGTGTGTGCCTGTTGCTGTTATGATGATGCTGTTCTGCTGGTAATGCTCATTGCCATGTGCTAGATGTTTTTGTTCATGCCATGAATGCTGTTGTTTTGATGATTACATGTTGATGATGGATATGCTCTGCTGCTGTTTCAAACTTTCCTAGGAATCCACTTGATTTATGTTTTGTGTATTGGTGCCATGATGTTACATAGGTACATATGCCCTGCTGTTATGTGTTTTGCTCGAAACCTGTCAGATGATGATGCTTGCTTTGTTTTGCAACTGTATTTTTTTTTGTCCAGAGAATTCTCATGTCTATGTGTATTTTGCTGATTGATTAATGTTGCTCACTGATGATATTCCATGGCCACGATTCTTTTGGCTAATACTGTTGTTCATGTGCTGTCGATTTTAATGATGAATTTGGTTGAATGCATGTTGATGATGAGCTTGTTTTGATTATATGATGAACATGGATTGTTGCTGCATAAATCTTACTGCCGCCTTTTACATCCTAAGGCCTGTCCAGGAAGTTCATGAGAATTTGTGTTTGGTTATCACTAAATGATGCTGTCTGAACTCCATTACCTTGTTATTGTGTGGCTCGTTTTAAAGTGTGTTCTAGGATGTTGAACTTGCATGAAGTTACCATGTTGATTGCATTTGAGAGCCATGTTGATTATGCCCTGCCATTAAACCTTAGGTTGCCTAGGAAATCCATGAGAATTGTGTAGGCTTGCTGTTGACTTGCTTGCTGAATACCCTGCTATCATGTGTTGCTGCGTTTTAATGCTGGTTTTTGTGTGTTGTTGAATGGTGTTGTTGAAACACTAATACCATGTTGTTGTTTGTATGTTGTTTGAATATCATCATTGCCATGTTGGTTTGGTTTGTTCGATTTTCAATTGATGATAACATGATGATGGTTGATTGCTGCTGTTTCTAAAACCATAGAACAGAACTCTCCATAGATTTTTCCCATGAGCATGCTTGTTCCAATGCTTTTTGATGTTGTTGATGCTTGCTGTTATTCTGCAACTGTAACTTTTGTTCAGGAAATTCCATTTGTTTTTGATTGTTTTGTTGATTGGTTAATGAGGATGCTGTTACCATACTATGGAAATATCGACTGATTATTGAATGTTAGTGATGATGATGCCCTTGCCATGCTGTTTATGTGCTGTTGCATGATGTTGTTGCTTGGTCAAATTTTGCATGATGTTGATTGTTTGAATGTCACAAATACCATGCTGCTATGCTAGAGCCCTGCTGTTATGCTTGAATATCGCTCAGAAAATCCACATGGTTGATGTTTGATTGTGTTGTTTGCTGTTGTTTGGATTGTAGTAGGAACATTCCCATACCATGCTTTTTGAATGATGTTTGGTTTGAACTTACTTGACATGCCATGATGTTGTTGCTGGTCGAGTGTTTTGTGATGATGTTGTTGAACCCAGTTGCCAAGCCATGCCATAAACCCTAGGGTTTTTCCAACTCAGAAAAATTTGAATAGTTTAGCTCGTGTACTGTTCCATTGGCTGAGAGCCAATGGGAACATTTCGTTTCCCCCATCAAAACGCTGCAGTTTTGTTAAGTGACTGCGCTAATTACACAATTGCCATTGGTTGACTTTGCTTTGACCACTTTGCCATGCCATTTTGTTCATCTTGCTTCATTATTTCACTCAACTTAAGCAATTCATTTTTAATTCATTTTTCATCCAAAAATTATGATTCTTTTTCCATGATGTTCATGATTGAGTCTATTATTTAATTATGAATTTTAATTAATTTTTCATGTTCTGGATTTTAAATGATAATTAATTTTTCAACATGTGTGCATGATTGATACCTTGTGCCATTCTCTTTGTGAAATACTCATGACATATCCTTTGAGCTTGAAATTTTTTGTGGTGAAACTAGACACATTGATTTTTGTTTCCATGTAGAGTTTATACATTTCTCATTTGTGGTTTGCTAGTTGTGATTTTTTGAACTAGGGTGTGACAATTTGTGTCACACCAATGATATGCAAATGTATGATTTTTGTTCACATGCTTCCTCTTATCCAATTGACCCCAAATTTTGCATGAACCATCCTTTGTATGTCTAGTTTGTGTATGAATTTTCTTGGAATTAATCTTGCTGTTTTCCATTTGATTGAGAATTTTCTTCCATATGTGGTCATTTGTTGACTTTTTGTGCTATGCCTTGCCAAATCCTTTATGAAATTCTCAAATCTTATTGTATGACCATGAAATTTCATATGTGATAACTAGACTCTTCAAGCTTTGCATTGGTGTTAATCTCATTCATTTCTCTTCTGTTTTCAAATTGATATGATTTTTTGAAGTTGACCCATGCTTGTTGACTTTCACCATGCTTACTTGAATTTGATTTGAATTCATGAATTTCATTGACTGCCTTCCTCTCATCCAAATGCCATGAAATTTTACATGTATACCATGTTAGATGTTAGGAGTGAGTGTGATTTATTTCATGATTTTTGAAATTGTTTGAGTTGACTTTTGATTGAAGTCTTTGCTGTTGACTTTTGTGTGCTTCCCTTGCAATGCTTTGCATTGTTTTGCATATGAAATGACCATGATGCATGATTTGGTTATGAATCTAATTGAGAATGCTTCTTGAATGTTTAGACTTGGTTTGGGTTGACTTTTTCTTGCTGCCTTGACTTTTTTCTTTCATCTTTAACCCTAGGCTAGTCC
>NW_026112500.1:12500-20000 GCF_024323335.1 Lathyrus oleraceus
GTTGAACTATATGTTCACAACATAGTCGGTACCGCATGCATAGAGTCTCATGGCATAATGAATGTGTGGCATATGATATGATTGGATGTATTCCAGTATCATCTGTGTGATGTGTGTTGTGTTGTTAATGATTGAATATGATGGAGAATTGTACTGTTGAGTATGATGTTTGAATGGATATTACTGTTGCTGAATGCGTAGTCTAATTTGGGTGAATTAATGTGTTAATTACTTGGCATTGCATGTTGTTCTATAATGCTTATTATATTGATTGAGGAACTCACCCTTACGCCTATTTTTCAGGTAACGAGAAATGAGTTGAGTAGAAGCTAATTATTGGAGTCTAGTGTAGTCTCCGTAGTGGGTCGTGCTCTGATAGATGTAACATCGGGATGGGTTGTCCTAACTTGTTTTGAATGTTTTATTATTGGTTGAGAACCATTTTCCATGTAATGTTTTACATGATTGATGAAATTATATCCGCTGTGTTTTATGCAATTGATTAAGTTTTAAATTAATAAAAGAGCATGACCTCTATATTGTTGAACGGTGTGAATATTTTGTGTGACACCCTTAAAGGGCATAATTACTCTGATGTTGTATTTTGATATTTAATTAAATTATTGGGGTATTTAGAAGAGGGTGTTACATTAGTGGTATCAGAGCATAGTCGGTCGTGTCGAGTCGTAATTATTCTGGTTCCCTGTACGGGATAGGTGTTGTTTAACCCTATCAGTATTCATTGTTTAGCTTGTTGGGTTTTCAGAATAGAGATGGCTGGAAGAGGTAGAGATGATGCTGCGATTGCTGAGGCTCTGGGTATGCTAGCTGGAGTACTTGGAGGAAATCCGAATGTTATGGGAATGGGAGCTGCTCGTCAGTTGAGTGAGTTCCAGAAGAACAATCCTCCAATGTTCAAGGGAGCATACGATCCAGATGGTGCTCAGAAATGGTTGAAGGAGATAGAGAGGATCTTTAGAGTAACTGAGTGTGCTGAGAATCAGAAGGTCAAGTTCGGTACACATATGCTGTCAGAAGAAGCTGATGATTGGTGGGTTGCTACCCGCACTGAGTTGGAAACTGCTGGAAATGCTGAGATTTCTTGGGCGGTGTTCAGGGAGAGATTCCTGAGGAAGTATTTTCCCGAGGATGTCAGAGGAAAGAAGGAGATAGAGTTTTTGGAATTGAAACAGGGTAACAGGTCTGTAACTGAGTATGCTGCTAAGTTCACAGAGCTGTCAAAGTATTATACTCCCTATAGTGAGGCTGCTGGAGAATTTTCAAAGTGTGTGAAGTTTGAGAACGGGTTGCGTCCCGAGATCAAGCAGGCTATTGGGTATCAAAGGATTAGAGTGTTTTCTGATTTGGTTGACTGTTGCAGGATTTTCGAACAGGATTCCAAGGCCAGAGCTGAGAGCTATCAGCAGAGGGTTGATAGGAAAGGCAAGAATCAGATTGAACGTGGAAAACCGTATGCAGCTGGCAAAGGTTTTCAGAGGCAGAGTGGGATGAAGAGGCCTAGTGGGGGAGATTCTAGTGCTCCTGCTAAGTGTTACAGATGTGGTCAAGCTGGACATCGTATCCATGAGTGTACCAGTAATGAGAAGAAGTGTTTCAAATGTGGAAAAGGTGGTCATTTGGCTGCAGATTGTCGGTTGAAGACTGTGACTTGTTTCAACTGTGGAGAGTTGGGTCATATCAGCCCACAGTGTCCTAAGCCGAAGAAAGAGAATCAGTCAGGAGGCAAGGTTTTTGTTTTATCAGGTTCTGAGACTTTTGCAGATGATCGGTTGATCCGAGGTACGTGTTATATTAATGGCTTTCCTCTTGTAGCTATTATTGACACCGGTGCAACTCATTCTTTTATATCTTTGGATTGTGCTGTGAAACTTAAGTTAGAGATATCTGAGATGCGTGGAAGTATGGTGATTGACACTCCTGCAAAGGGTTCAGTGACTACTACTTCGGTTTGTTTGAGTTGTCCTTTGAATATTTTTGGTAGAGATTTTGGGATAGACCTTGTGTGTCTTCCATTGTACAGATTGATGTTATCTTGGGAATGAACTGGTTGGTGTTTAACCGAGTTTCTATTAACTGTTTTGATAAGACTGTGATTTTTCCTGAGATTGAGGAAGGAAAGAGTTTATTTCTATCTGCAAGACAGGTGAATGAGGAAGTGGCAGATGGGGCAGAGTTGTTTATGCTGTTAGCGACTTTGGAGGCTAAAGATAAACTGGTGATTGGCAATCTCGCTGTAGTGTGTGATTTTCCTGATGTGTTTCCGGAAGAAGTGAATGAATTGCCGCCAGAGCGTGAAGTTGAGTTCTCGATTGATTTGGTACCTGGTACTAGACCGATATCGATGGCTCCGTATCGTATGTCTGCTGTGGAGTTAACTGAATTGAAGAGTCAGCTGGAAGATCTGTTGGATAAGAAATTTATTCGTCCGAGTGTGTCACCGTGGGGTGCACCAGTGTTGTTGGTTAAGAAGAAAGAAGGTACTATGAGGTTGTGTGTGGACTACAGGCAACTGAATAAAGTGACTATCAAGAATCGGTATCCTTTGCCGAGGATTGATGATTTGATGGATCAATTGGTTGGTGCGAGTGTGTTCAGCAAGATAGATTTGAGATCGGGATATCATCAGATACGTGTGAAAACTGAGGATATTCAGAAGACTGCTTTCAGAACGAGGTATGGACATTATGAGTATTCTGTAATGCCTTTTGGTGTGACTAATGCGCCTGGAGTATTTATGGAGTATATGAATAGGATTTTCCATCCGTATCTAGATAAGTTTGTTGTGGTGTTTATTGATGACATTTTGGTATATTCGAAATCTGAAGAAGAGCATGCTGAGCATTTGAGAGTGGTTTTAGAAGTTCTCCGAGAAAAGAAGTTATTTGCTAAACTGTCAAAATGTGAATTTTGGTTAGAAGAGGTTAGTTTTCTTGGTCATGTGATTTCAAGAGGTGGTGTTGCTGTTGATCCTTCTAAGATAGAAGCGGTATCTAAGTGGGAAGCTCCTAAGTCTGTAGCTGAGATTCGAAGTTTTCTTGGATTGGCTGGTTATTATAGGAAGTTCATCGAGGGATTTTCTAAGTTGGCGTTACCGTTGACAATGTTGACTAGAAAGGGGCAAGCGTTTGTTTGGGACTCAAAATGTGAAGAAGGTTTCCAAGAGTTAAAGAGAAGGTTAACTACTGCTCCTATTCTGATATTACCGAGCTCGTCGGAACCATTTGAAGTTTACTGTGATGCTTCATTGTTGGGCTTGGGTGGTGTGTTGATGCAGAATAAGCAGGTTATAGCTTATGCTTCGAGACAGCTGAGGGTTCATGAGAGGAACTATCCGACGCATGATTTAGAGTTGGCAGCTGTGGTATTTGTTCTGAAGTTGTGGAGGCATTATTTGTATGGATCGAGATTTGAGGTTTTCAGTGACCATAAGAGTTTAAAGTATTTGTTTGATCAGAAAGAGCTGAATATGAGACAGAGGAGATGGTTAGAATTTCTGAAGGATTATGATTTTGTTTGAATTACCATCCGGGTAAAGCAAACGTAGTAGCTGATGCATTGAGTCGGAAATCATTGCATATGTCTATGTTAATGGTTAAGGAATTGGATTTAATTGAGCAGTTTAGAGACTTGAGTTTGGTGTGTGAGAGTACTCACAATAGTGTTAAATTGGGAATGTTGAAGTTAACGAGTAGTATTCTGGATGAGATTAGAGAGGGTCAGAAATCCGATATGCTTCTGGTGGATAAGTTGACTTTAGTGAATCAAGGTCAAGGTGGTGAATTCAGAGTCGATGAGAATGGTGTTTTGAATTTGGTAATCGGTGTGTATTCCAGATGTTACAGGACTTAAGAAGAGTATTCTTGAAGAAGGACATCGTAGTGGTTTGAGTATTCATCCTGGGGCTACGAAGATGTATCATGATTTAAAAAGGTTATTTTGGTGGCCGGGAATGAAAAGAGAAATTGCAAGTTTTGTGTATTCCTGTTTGACTTGTCAGAAGTCAAAGATTGAGCACCAGAAGCCGTCTGGGCTAATGCAACCGTTGGCTATTCCAGAGTGGAAGTGGGATAGTATCAGTATGGATTTTGTTTCTGGTTTGCCGAGGACAAGTAAGAATTTTGAGGCTATTTGGGTGATTGTTGATAGATTGACGAAGTCGGCTCATTTCATTCCGATCAGAATGGATTATCCGTTAGAGAGATTAGCTGAGTTGTATATTGAGAAGATTGTAAGTTTGCATGGTATTCCGTCGAGTATTGTTTCGGACAGAGATCCTAGATTTACATCGAAGTTTTGGGAAGGTTTGCAGAAGGCTTTGGGAACTAAGCTGAGATTGAGTTCTGCATATCATCCGCAGACTGATGGTCAGACGGAGAGGACGATTCAGTCATTAGAGGATCTTTTGAGAGCGTGTGTTTTGGAAAAGGGAGGTGCTTGGGATGGTTATTTGCCTTTGATTGAGTTTACCTACAACAATAGTTTTCATTCGAGCATTGGTATGGCACCGTTTGAAGCTTTGTATGGTAGGAGATGTCGGACACCATTATGTTGGTATGAGTCCGGTGAGAGTGCTGTAGTTGGACCGGAGATTGTTCAACAAACTACGGAAAAGATTCAGATGATTCAGGAGAAGATGAGAATTGCTCAGAGTCGTCAGAAAAGTTATCATGATAAGAGGAGGAAGTCACTTGAGTTCCAAGAGGGAGATCACGTTTTTCTTCGTGTTACTCCGATAACTGGAGTTGGTCGAGCTTTGAAGTCGAAGAAGTTGACACCTCGATTTATTGGTCCTTATCAGATTTTGGAGAGGATAGGGGAGGTAGCCTATCGTGTCGCTTTACCGCCGTCGCTTGCGAATTTGCATGAGGTTTTTCATGTGTCTCAGTTGAGGAGGTACATCCATGATCCGTTGCATGTTGTCCAAATAGATGATGTACAGGTGAGAGATAACCTGACTGTGGAAACATCACCTATGAGGATCGAGGATCGAGAGTTGAAGCAGTTGCGGGGTAAAGAGATTGCCTTAGTGAAGGTAGCTTGGGGAGGACCAGCAGGTGGCAATGTGACTTGGGAACTGGAAAGTAAGATGAAGGAGTCTTATCCGGAGTTGTTCGCTTGAGGTATGTTTCGAGGACGAAAACTCTTTTAGTGGGGGAGAGTTGTAACACCCCAATAAAATAAAATAACTATTTAAATTGAGTTAATAGTATAATATTAATTTAATTGAATAATTGGGTTATTTTATTATTGGAATAAAATAAATTGGAATATTATTATTGGATTATAATTATTATTATTTTGGAATAATAATTATTGGATTTTAACATTATTATTGGAAAATATATAAGTGGAATAAGGAAATAGGGTTCATTTGGGAAAAAATAAGTTTTTCACGTGAAACTCAGAGAAGCTGCAGAGAAGAGAAAAGGGCAAAGAGACAGAGCAAGGGCTGAAGGTTGGAGAAGAGCTTGAAGCTTAGAGATTTTGCCGGATTAATCAGGTAAGGGGGGTTTATCGTCGATTAATGGTATTATGGGATAATACGTAGTGGGTAGTGATAAGCCGTTAAATTAACCCTAATTGGGACGGTATATGCTGATTTTGATGTTGGATAAACGGTGTTAAAATCTGGAAATTGAATCGGTAGTGGTGTAAGTCGTAAATGTTAGACTAGAACACGAATTTCAGTTAAAAACTTGAATCGGCGCTACCAATTTACCGGGCAAATTGTTCTGTTTAGAGATGGTCGTAGTTGAGGAAACGGCCGGAAAACCTGTGAAACGTAAGCTAACGGAACCCTGGAAAACTCAGAAAAATCTGAGTCTGCGCGCGAGCGGTCGACCATAGGGTCGGCGTGCGCTGACCCGTGAGGCATGCGCTGACTGCATGCGTCGACGCATGGTAGTTTTGCGCCGACCAGTGAGCTAAGCGTCGACTGTATGCGTCGACGCATAGGGCTTTTGCGCCGACTCCCTCTAGTTAAGCAGAGTCTTTGCGCCGACCTGTGAGCTTCGAGCTGTGGAAAAATTGATATAGTATGTTGCAGAGTGGGAAAAATGAATATTCTAATGTTGTGTGCCTATTTGAGGGTTGGCCTATGTCGGCCTATGATGTAATAGGGATTAATTCCCGCTGTTTTGAGCAGTATAGATATTAGTGGAGTGTGCGAATATTGTGGTTGTTGTCTGGCATGATATAATATACTTTTGTGATAAATTGTGTCGATGATGTGGAATGGTATACATGATGTTGTGAATGTATGCATTTGTGAATAGACTATTCTATGGCTTAGAGTGTGAGCATGTGTCTATTCTTGATTATCGTTGATGTTGCATTGCTAGGTGTTTAGCATGTGTATTGTGGCCTTCGGGTGGTAGCTAATTCCCATGGTGAGGAATTAGTGAGTAAATCATGTTGGTTGTTGTTGTTGTTGTTTGCATGCTAGGTGATTAGCGTGCATATCATGGCCCATTTGGGGTGGTAGCTAATTCCCATGGTGAGGAATTAGTGAGTGAGTCACTATGTCTCAAATGAGTGGGACTAGTGAGCTTGGTAGCCGTGCCTGGATTTGGACGGTGAGGTTGAACTATATGTTCACAACATAGTCGGTACCGCATGCATAGAGTCTCATGGCATAATGAATGTGTGGCATATGATATGATTGGATGTATTCCAGTATCATCTGTGTGATGTGTGTTGTGTTGTTAATGATTGAATATGATGGAGAATTGTACTGTTGAGTATGATGTTTGAATGGATATTACTGTTGCTGAATGCGTAGTCTAATTTGGGTGAATTAATGTGTTAATTACTTGGCATTGCATGTTGTTCTATAATGCTTATTATATTGATTGAGGAACTCACCCTTACGCCTATTTTTCAGGTAACGAGAAATGAGTTGAGTAGAAGCTAATTATTGGAGTCTAGTGTAGTCTCCGTAGTGGGTCGTGCTCTGATAGATGTAACATCGGGATGGGTTGTCCTAACTTGTTTTGAATGTTTTATTATTGGTTGAGAACCATTTTCCATGTAATGTTTTACATGATTGATGAAATTATATCCGCTGTGTTTTATGCAATTGATTAAGTTTTAAATTAATAAAAGAGCATGACCTCTATATTGTTGAACGGTGTGAATATTTTGTGTGACACCCTTAAAGGGCATAATTACTCTGATGTTGTATTTTGATATTTAATTAAATTATTGGGGTATTTAGAAGAGGGTGTTACACTCCGAGACTTTGGAGTCCCAACCTTTGTAGGAATAGACGTCCATGCAAAAATTGGAGTACAAATTCGTTGTGTAGGCCAAGTTATTGTCGCTCCCGCCTCTCGTCCCGTGGTCCGTGGCCTATATAGCCTATGGAGCACTAAGTCCGGTCGAAAAATCGAGGATTGTTGGAAATGCTCCGAGACTTTGGAGTCCCTTAACATTTGTTGGAATAGAAGTCCATGCAAAAATTAGGGTACAAATTCATTG
>NW_026112500.1:35000-45000 GCF_024323335.1 Lathyrus oleraceus
GTTGGTCAAAGAGATTGATGGGGTTGAGAGCTGAAGATATTTCTTGGTGGTCTGACCGGAGTTTGCTTCGGGCAGATATTATTCACAGTTGTGGGAACTTCCCGAATGTTCCGTTGGTAGGAAGAAAAGGAGGAATCAACTATAATCCTTCTCTGGCAGTTAGACAGTTTGGATATGCCTTAAGAACTCCGCCGGTGGAAAAGGATGTGGAAGAGTCTCTGTTTTTCCATTCTTCGCCTGATTTGACGGTATCCCGTAAGGCAGCTGAGGCCTGGCTCAAGGTGATCAAGAAAGGAAGAATTGTTCTTGGGAAAGGAGATTGTAGAGCTTACCCTCAGTATGGAGAATGGCTTCAAGGAAGAATCGAAGAGTTTGGTCTACCGTTTCCTATTGAAGAACCCTTGTATTCACCTACTCTCGAGCAGTCAGCAACGGTGAGCCGAGAGGAGTATGACAAGTTGAAGAACACCACGGAAGGACTTCAAATCGAGAACTCGGAGTTAAGGGAGAAATTGCAAGACTGTATGCATCGATTCCATGAGTCAGAATATCAGAAGGAGGAAGCCGTCAAATTGCGAGAGGAAGCTGAAAGGAAATTTGCTGTGGAGGTGAATTTCTTCAGGAAGACAGACGAAGCCTTGAGATCATCCAGTTCTGAGTTGAGGCGAGTCAAGCAGCAGTTAATGGATGCTCGTGGTAAATTAGCTGGGTGGCAAGAGCGATGGGATGCATTTTCAACTTCTCGGAAGACAAAGGAGGAAGAGACGGTGGCTGAACTGACTGGTCAGATAGAGAAATTGAAGACTTTGCTGAAGGGGAAGAACCATGAGCTGCTGTGTACCCGATCAACTAATGGTTATATCACAGATCAACTCAATGAGGCTCAAGGATATATCGAAGAACTCAAGACGCTGGCAAGTTTGAAGAAATCCAGACTTGAAGAGGTATTTGGAGAAGATGATGGGAATTACTACAGAGAACACATCAACGAACTGGATGGGATCATTCACAAGAGGAATCTGCTCATCCGGCGTTTGACAGAATCTCCAGATCATCCTGACACGGTGGCGCTACTGGATGAAGTGAGGAACGGTCCTTATGGGTTGCATACAGGAGGCTGATTCTGATTTGCTTGTTCCTCTCTTTACTTACTGCTTTGGTGTTATGTAGTGATGATCCACAGGCTTGTTGTGGAGATCCTCCTTTGATGTATTTTTGGCTAAGGCCCTTTCCTTGAACTCATTTGTATGATGGTTTCCCTTTATTACATCTTGATCTCAGAAGTTTATCCATGACTCGGCCTTCTTGCACTACCCACCTGATGTGAGACTGGAATCAAGGGGGTAGAATACCTTTTGGAATTGATAAACATGTCATTACATTTACATATTCATTGTCATATCTTGCATAACAGGTACCGCTGCGGTGTTCTCATATTGTTTGGTGTTCCACTAGCAGGATAGCTGACTCAGGCATTCACCGATACGGTACCCGGAGGAATCAACAGAGAGCAATGGAAGGTGTACAAGCAGAGCTCGCTGAGATGAGGGCCCGCATGACCCAATTCATGGATGTGGTTGAAGGGGTGGCTCAGGGACAACAAGAGCTCAGGCAGATAATACAGGGGAATCCCCCTGCTCAACCAGAGACAGTGACTGATCCTCCAGCTGGAGAGGTTAACGGACCCAGTGGACCAGGGCCTATCCCGATCCCGCACGCCAACCCCGGTCAACAGCCCGTTCATGATGATCAGGACGATCAGTTTCCCCCACTTCAGGAAGACTTTGGCATGGGTCATGGCGTAGACCCCATGTTCAGGAGATTGGAAGAGAGGTTGAAGGCAGTGGAAGGACAGAATCCTTTGGGAGTAGACGTTGCTGACTTAGGGCTGGTCCCAGGTGTGAGAGTGCCACCGAAATTCAAAGTCCCGGTCTTTGACAAGTACAAGGGCAACTCTTGCCCCAAGACTCACGTGCAAGCCTATTTCCGTAAAATGGTTGCATACTCTGATGACGAGAAGCTACTTATGTACTTCTTCCAGGACAGCCTAGCTGGGGCATCCTTGGAATGGTATATGAGACTGGACAGAGCCCACATCCGTTGCTGGAGGGATTTGGCGGAGGCCTTCGTGAAGCAGTATCAGTATAATGCAGACATGGCTCCGGACAGAACTCAACTTCAGAATCTGTCTCTTAAAAGCAATGAGTGCTTCAGGGAATACGCTCAACGCTGGAGGGAGACAGCTTCCCGTGTTCAGCCCCCTATGCTGGAGAAAGAAATGGCCAACATGTTCATGAATACGTTGCCTGGACCTTATCTGGAGCGCCTGGTGGGGTGCAATGCTTCCAACTTTGCTGATGTGGTCTCTACCGGAGAGAGGGTGGAGAATTACCTGAAGACCTGCAAGATCCAAAGTGGAGGAGGATCTTCGTCAGGGGTAAAAAAGTCGTTCGTTGGAGGACATAAGCAAAGAGAGGGGGGAGTGAATTCTTTGGCTTCCTATCAGAACAGAGGTGTTAGAAGGAATAATTTTCAGAATTATCATCAACAACCGTATGTTGCGACGGTGACCATTCCAGCTGCAGCGCCACTACAACAACAACCACCGCAGCGTCAACCAGCTCAGTATCAACAGCAGCAACAACCGGGTAACAGACCCGCTTATCAACAGAGACAAAGGATGATGGACCGGCGTTTCGACACTATTCCAATGTCGTACGCCCAGTTACTTTCTAGTCTTCAACAACTACAGCTTGTGCAACTGCGCACTCTGGCTCCTCCTGTTGGTAGACTTCCGGTGGGTTACGACGCCAACGCTAGGTGTAGCTTCCACTCTGGGGCACCTGGCCACAATATTGAGAACTGCAAAGCTTTTAAGCACGTAGTTCAGGACCTCATAGATTCAAAGGCCATCGACCTTGCACCGGCTCCGAATGTCGTTAACAATCCCATGCCCCAGCATGGTGGTGCGAATGTTAACATGGTAGAGGGAAGAAGCCAAGTTCATTAAGGATGTGTTGAAGTTGAAGACTCCATGTCGGATATCAAAGGATGCTTGCTGAAGGCCGATGTTTTCCCCGGTTGTGGGAAAGTTTGTTTGGATTGTGCTGCACAGGAGAAGGGTTGTTTGAAACTACAGCAAGGTATCCAGGCCTTGCTCGACAAGGGTATCCTCCAGGTTGAAGATTTGTCTGTCCGAGAGTTTATGGAAGGGGTTGAGGAAGAAGGGTTTGAAGGTGCTACTGAAGAGTTCCTAGATGTTGTTCCTGCTGATTCTGCAGTCCATGATGATGTATTTACTCTTTCCAATACGGTTGACTCTTTTGTATTTGAACTTGATTCCGATGTTTCGGATGTTCATGCTCCAACAAATGAGGTTTCTGAGTACGACTGTGACATTGCAACTATAACTATTTTCTATCCAACTAATCAGATCAGTGTGCCAGAAGCGCAACCCGCGCCACCATGCGACGACCTACTATGACCATCACAACCCCTGGTCCTTTACCCTTCACCAGTGAAAGGGCCATTCCGTGGCATTATGGGGGGAGCGTGTATACGCACGATCATAAGGTGGAACGGCCACTAAAAGTAGAAGAGGGTCAGAAGCCTGAACTTGAAGGTCCCGCAGTGGATAATGTTGGTGGAATCTGGCGATTCACCAGGAGTGGTAGATTGCTCTCACCACCGGTTACCCAAGCTGATAATGCTGATGCTGTGGCGAAAACCAAAGGCAAGCAAGTCGTGAATGAGGGTACCTCTGCACCCCAAGATGGTTCTGAGCCCACTTTTGCAAAGGACGTGGACGAGTTTCTAAGAATCATAAAGAAAAGCGATTACAAGGTAGTCGATCAGTTGATTCAGACTCCGTCCAAGATATCCATTCTCTCACTCCTATTGTGTTCGGAGGCACACAGGGAGGCACTTCTGAAGGTTCTTAATGCTGCATATGTACCTCAGGAGATCTCAGTGAACCAACTAGAAGGGATCGTTGCCAATGTCCATACAAGCAACGGGTTGGGTTTTACTGATTCTGACTTAACACCAGCTGGACGCAATCATAACAAGGCTCTGCACATCTCATTGGAATGCAGAGACACCATGTTATCTCATGTTCTGGTGGATACAGGTTCCTCTCTCAATGTGCTACCCAAGAGGGCCCTGTCGAGGTTAGAAGTAGAGGGTTTGGTCTTGAAACCTTCAGATCTTATGGTGAGAGCCTTCGATGGTTCTAAGAGATCGGTGTTTGGAGAGGTGGAATTGCCAATTCTGATTGGATCACAAACCTTCAACACTGTCTTCTACGTGATGGATATCAGTCCTTCCTACAGTTGCCTGCTGGGTCGGCCTTGGATCCATAATGCTGGGGCAGTCTCTTCAACTCTACATCAGAAGGTTAAGTTTCCGGTCAACGGACGAATTATCACCGTCTGTGGTGAGGAGGACATCCTGGTCAGTAACCTGTCTACATTCAAGTATGTAGAAGTAGGAGGTGAAATTCATGAGACTCTATGTCAGGCTTTTGAGTCAGTTCAAATCAAGGATGCAGCTCCGGTGGAAGAGGTTAAAGCGGGTGCCTCTATCTCATCCTTTAAGCAGGCACGGGCCGTGGTGGATTCAGGTGTTGCTTCTGTTGGGGGCGTCTGTTGGAATTACCAGTGAAAGAGGATAAGTTCGGGATTGGGTACCAGCCAACTCTGACTTCTACAACTTCAGCACTTCAGACTCTTCAGGGGCCGATCACTTTCTCTAGTGCTGGCATCATTCAGTATGGTCAAGTCTCTGCAGTCAACGAAGAAGATGGGGATAGTGACTGCGACATCAACAACTGGGTGCGTCCGAGGATCCCGGGTGAAGTCATCAACAATTGGTCTTCTGAAGAGATTATCCAAGTCACTCTTCTTGAAGAGTAATTTTCTTTGTTTATTCATGCATATCCAAGTCTTACGTTCCGCCCAGGGCGTAATGACTCATTGTAGGGCCCCTATGTGACACTTGCATTTTTTATCATAAATAAAGGACGTCTTTTTGCATTCAAATATTTCGTTCCTTGTCTTTCTATTTTTGCAGTTTTTCAAAATAAAAAAATGGCAATGTTTTGTTTAGTTTTCACTTCTTGTTCACACTCATAAGCACATACCATCACTCATGCAGATGCACAACACCGGATCCTATTGATAACGGTTCTGCTATGGCTCGCTTCGACTTTGAAAATCCAATCTTTCAAGCTGAAGAAGAGGATGATGAAGATTGTGAACTCCCTGAAGAACTTGCCAGGTTGTTGAAACAAGAGGAAAGGGTTATTCAACCGCATCAAGAGTTTGTTGAAGTGATTAATCTCGGCACCGAGGACGCCAAGAGAGAAATCAAGATAGGGGCTGCTTTAGAAGACAATGTGAAGAAAGGGCTGATTGAATTGCTGCAAGAATACGTTGACATCTTCGCCTGGTCTTATCAGGACATGCCTGGGCTGGACACAGACATCGTGGTACACCGCTTGCCTCTCAAAGAAGGTTGTCCTCCGGTCAAGCAGAAGCTCAGAAGAACAAGACCAGAGATGGCTGTCAAGATAAAGGAAGAAGTGCAAAAGCAGTTGGATGCAGGGTTTCTAGCAGTCACCAATTATCCGCCATGGGTTGCAAACATCGTCCCAGTACCTAAGAAGGATGGAAAGGTACGGATGTGTGTCGACTATCGGGATCTGAACAGAGCTAGCCCTAAAGATGATTTCCCATTACCTCACATCGACGTTTTGGTGGATAATACAGCTCAGTTCTCGGTATTCTCCTTCATGGACGGCTTTTCTGGCTATAACCAAATCAAGATGGCACCAGAAGACATGGAAAAGACAACTTTCATAACCCCGTGGGGCACCTTCTGCTACAAGGTGATGCCGTTTGGTCTGAAAAATGCCGGAGCAACATATCAACGAGCTATGGTAACTCTGTTCCATGATATGATTCATCATGAAATCGAGGTTTATGTTGATGATATGATTGCCAAATCTCAGACAGAAGAAGAACATTTGTTGAATTTGCAGAAACTGTTTGAGCGTTTGAGGAAATTCAAACTGAGACTTAATCCGAACAAGTGCACTTTCGGGGTGAGATCGGGAAAATTGCTGGGTTTTATTGTTAGCGAAAAGGGATTGAGGTGGATCCCGACAAAGTAAAAGCGATACAGGAAATGCCTGAGCCAAGAACAGAGAAGCAAGTCCGTAGTTTCTTAGGGAGGTTGAACTACATTGCAAGGTTCATCTCTCACCTAACAACCACGTGTGAGCCAATTTTCAAATTGCTGAGGAAAGATCAGGCTATCGGGTGGAATGAAGATTGTCAAAGGGCTTTTGAGAAGATAAAAGAGTATCTACAGAAACCTCCGATCCTTATACCTCCAGTTCCTGGGAGACCTCTGATAATGTACCTATCAGTGACTGAGAACTCGATGGGGTGTGTATTGGGACAGCATGACGAGTCTGGTCGAAAAGAGCATGCCATATACTACCTTAGCAAAAAGTTTACCGACTGTGAAATCAAATATTCGCAGCTTGAGAAAACTTGCTGTGCTTTGGCCTGGGCTGCTCGCCGACTGAGGCAGTATATGTTGAACCATACTACCTTGTTGATTTCTAAGATGGATCCAGTGAAATACATATTCGAGAAGCCAGCTCTCACCGGAAGGGTCGCTCGTTGGCAAATGATTTTAACAGAGTATGATATTCAGTACACGTCACAGAAGGCCATCAAAGGGAGTATTCTGTCAGACTACCTTGCCGAGCAACCGATTGATGATTATGAGCCAATGAAGTTTGAATTCCCTGATGAAGACATCATGTTCCTCAAGATGAAAGACTGTGAAGAGCCAGTTGTTGAGGAGGGACCTGATCCAAACGAAAAGTGGACTTTGTTGTTTGATGGGGCTGTCAATACTAGAGGAAATGGAATTGGTGCTGTCATTACAACTCCGAAAGGTGCCCACATACCTTTCACCGCTCGTTTGACTTTTGAGTGCACAAATAATGAAGCTGAGTACGAGGCCTGTATCTTGGGCATTGAGCAAGCCATTGATCTGAGAATCAAGACTCTGGACATCTTCGGAGATTCAGCTCTGGTGATTAATCAAGTGAATGGTGATTGGAATACTCTCCAGCCCACTCTGGTCCCCTACAGAGATTACACGAGAAGACTGTTGACTTTCTTCACAACGGTAAAATTGTATCATATACCTCGTGATGAGAACCAGATGGCAGACGCACTTGCTACTCTATCCTCCATGATCAAGGTAATTCGTTGGAACCATGCTCCCAGGATCGATGTGATGCGCCTTGACAGGGCCGCGTATGTGTTTGCTGCTGAACTGGTAGTCGATGACAAGCCCTGGTATCACGATATCAAGTGCTTTCTGAAGAATCAAGAGTACCCTGCAGGGGCATCCAACAATGACAGAAAGACTTTGAGAAGATTGGCAGGCAGTTTCTTCTTGAACAAAGACGATGTGTTGTATAAGAGGAACTTCGACATGGTTTTGCTCAGATGTGTGGACAGACACGAGGCGGACATGTTAATGCAGGAAGTTCATGAAGGTTCCTTCGGTACTCATGCCGGTGGACATGCGATGGCTAAGAAATTGTTGAGAGCGGGTTATTATTGGATGACCATGGAATCAGATTGTTTCAAGTATGCTCGGAAGTGTCATAAATGCCAGATTTATGCTGATAAGGTGCATGTACCGCCGAATCCTCTGAATGTGATGTCTTCGCCGTGGCCGTTTGCCATGTGGGGTATTGACATGATTGGAAAGATTGAGCCGACTGCTTCCAATGGGCATCGCTTCATCCTTGTTGCCATCGACTATTTCACCAAATGGGTCGAGGCAGCGTCGTTCGCGAATGTCACCAGACATGTGGTTGCCCGTTTCATCAAGAAAGAAATTATTTGTCGCTATGGGATTCCCGAAAGAATCATTACTGATAATGGTTCTAATCTCAACAACAAAATGATGAAGGAGTTGTGTCAGAACTTCAACATTCAGCATCACAATTCTTCCCCTTACCGCCCTAAGATGAATGGCGCTGTTGAGGCGGCAAATAAGAACATAAAGAAGATTGTGCAGAAGATGGTCGTCACGTACAGAGATTGGCATGAGATGCTACCTTTCGCCTTGCATGGGTACCGTACTTCAGTACGTACATCGACCGGGGCAACCCCCTACTCCCTTGTGTATGGTATGGAAGCAGTCCTACCTGTTGAAGTGGAGATTCCTTCCCTAAGAGTCTTGTTGGATGTCAAGCTAGACGAAGCTGAATGGATTCGGACAAGGTTCAATGAGTTGAGTCTTATCGAAGAGAAGCGAATGGCAGCCATTTGTCATGGGCAGTTGTATCAGAGTCGGATGAAGAGAGCTTTTGATCAGAAGGTGCGTCCTCGTTGTTTCCAAGTCGGAGATTTAGTGTTGAAAAGGATCCTTCCTCCTCAGACAGATCACAGGGGCAAGTGGACTCCTAACTATGATGGACCGTATATTGTCACCAAGGTTTTTGATGGTGGGGCCCTAATGCTTGCAACTATGGAGGGCGAAGACTTCGCTTCCCCTGTGAACTCAGACGCAGTTAAAAAATACTTCGCATAAAATAGACCCGCTGGACAGTAAAAAGAATAGTCCAGGCAAAAATGGGCATCCCGGCGAACCAAGAAAATGGAAAGGTTCGGGCAAAAATTAGGGATCAAAAATAAAAAAAGATTGTACACCCGGTAAGTTGAAAACCTGAAAAGGCAACTTAGGCAAAAATGGGTATCCCGGTGGATCGAAAACCCGAAAAGGGCGATCCAGGCAAAAGTTAGGGATTAAGCGAATGACTGCGTTCTGAGTAGCTCTGAATCTCATCTCGTGCCAATGACTGGAAATTTTTGAAGGATAGGAAACAATCCAATCACTCTTTCAGAAAGCTGATCATCTGGAGGATCTTGAAGACGGGCAAGTCATAGCCGAATTGGAACCCAATAGAAATCCACTTCACATTGCCATTAGATTAATTTTTGTTTTATCTATTGTGCGATTACCTCTTTCCAGGGATTGCCTCTTAATGTAAATGCCTATTCAGAGGCCATTCAATCAATAAAATCATGTTATTCAGTATATCTCTGTTTTCATTTTCATTTTACTGTTTTGTTTGCAAAAATGACGTCCGAATTTTTGATAAACATTGCATCATGACACATAAGGGCTTTACAGGTACATGCTCAATAAACATTTAAAATTGCTGTAAATTTTAAGTGCTTTGGATCGTCTATTCAGAACAGATACCCTCGGGGCATTTCCTTAAAATCCCCTTGCAGATGATCGTGAATATCTTCCCCAGTGAAGTCGCCAACAGACTTCGGTGTCTTATCCCTGTAGAGCTAATTAGAGCGTTGGATTCTTCAATCCCCAGCAGGTTTTCACCACTGTACTTCCCCAAGCGTTTGTTTCAGGACATACACTCCCCAGTAGAGTTGACAGTGCCAGACTATATATCCCCAGCGGAGTTGACAATGCCAGACTGTATCTTTCCAGCAGAAGTGGCTGCTCCTTAGAGTTCGATGCCAGATCGATAGTCCCAATGCCAGATCCATGGTTTCTTTCCTTGAAGCAGAACCTCGGTACCGTATCAGTGTTTGCTCCCCCTGCTGAGTCATCTCTCGCAAATCGTGGTTGCCAAACCATTGTAGCTTTCCTCAGCAGCAGGCTTCCAATGCCATTCTTTCCCCGATCAGAGTCTCGGTATGGCCAGAACACCGCATGGCTAGTCATCTCCCCACAGAGTTCATTGTGGTGTGTATCTCCAGCAGCCTGGCCAGAGTCCAGAAGATGGTGATCATTTCTCCAGCAGATCCCTTGCCTCAGCTTGGCATTCTACCCAGCATTTCGCATCCCTGCATGTAGAATCATATTGCATTGCATCATTCCAAATCGCGTAGCATTTCCATTTTCATGGAGCATTACGCCATTGAAAAATTCAAAC
>NW_026112500.1:62500-75000 GCF_024323335.1 Lathyrus oleraceus
CCGCCTCTCGTCCCATGGCACGTGGCCTATGGCCTATGGCCTATGGAGCACTAGGTCCGGTCGAAAAATCGAGGATTGTGGGAAATGCTCCGAGACTTTGGAGTCCCTTAACATTTGTTGGAATAGAAGTCCATGCAAAAATTGGGGTACAAATTCATTGTGTAGGCCAAGTTATTGTCCTTCCCGCCTCTCGTCCCATGGCACGTGGCCTATGGCCTATGGCCTATGGAGCACGCGTTTCGGTCGAAAAATCGAGGATTGTTCGAAATGCTCCGAAACTTCTAAGTCCCTCAACATTTGTTGGTATAGATGTGCATGCAAAATTTGGGATTCAAATTCGTTGTGTAGGCCAAGGTTTTGTCGTTCCCGCCTCTCGTCCCATGGCACGTGGCCTATGGCCTATGGAGCACGCGTTTCGGTCAAAAGATCGAGGATTGTTCGGAATGCTCCGAAACTTCTAAGTCCCTCAACATTTGTTGGTATAGATGTCCATGTAAAATTTGGGACTCAAATTCGTTGTGTAGGCCAAGTTATTGTCGCTCCCGCCTCTCGTCCCGTGGCACGTGGCGTTTCGACGATTAGTTCCGGTCGAAAGTCGAGAATTATTCGAAATGCTCCGAAACTTTGCAGTCCCCCAACATTTATTGGAATAGACGTCCATGCAAAAATTGGCATCAAAATTCGTTGTCTAGGCCAAGTTTTGATGTTCCCGCCTCTCGTCCCGTGGCACGTGGCCTATGGCCTATGGACCACCCGTTCGGTCGAAAAATCAAAGTTGTTCGAAATGCTCCGAAACTTTGCAGATCCTTTCTATATGTATTGAGGAAAGATCATGCAAAAAATCGGCTCAAAATTCATTGTTCCGACTAGGATTCCGTTGGTTTCCGTCCGCATAAAGCCGACACTTAGAAAAATCATTAAAAATTCATACGACGTCGAAAAAAATTTATTTTGGTGGACCTCATTCTTATATTGTGTTTAACAAGCATGCAAAATTTCATGAAAAAATTCAAAGTCTAACTCATAAAACAAGGAATTTATGTCTACAGGGAAAAGGGACCCAGTTGCTGCTAAAGCAGGACATGCAAATCAAGCTTATATAGGGGGAGGCCCTTGACCAGTCCGACCGTCCCGGGGCCGTCCGACCGTCCTGTGACCCGCCAGGCTGCAGCCTGGCACGCAGGAAAAGCCATTTTTGCAAGAAATCCTTGCAAATTAAAATTTTTCATCATCAAATCAAATATTTTTCAAATCAAATCAAATTTTGGATAAATTTTTGGAAATTTTCACTTGCCCGCCCATGTTTGTGCGCCCATTTGCCTAGTTGCCTTGTGTTGTTCTTCATGCCTAGCGCGGAGGAACCGGCGTTGTTGTATGCTACCATTTGCCTGCGTGCCTTGGCATTGTGGGTGTGGTACGTCCTGCGATGTTGGATCTTGCTCGTGGGGGGCGTATGAGTGGTATTGCAATTGTTTGTGTTTGCTGGCTCTATGCTTTTGCATGGAACGGTGAACACCACAATCCTAGTCATTTTTCATCGTGTGCATTCGGTGTTTGTTTATGTGTTCCTGTTTGTCTTGCCTATAAAATGGTAAACAAGTGGCCCGTTAGGTTTTACCATCCCATACCATTTCTTGGTGTTGCGGTGGCTTTTGAAGTGATGCGTGTGTGCCGTTTTAGATGTTGTATGCGACGTCTCTTGCGGTATGCATGTATTCACTGATTTCTTGGAGGCGGTACTTGAGATGACCTTTGTTTATTCCATTATGTCCTTACTAATGGTTGCTTAAAATTATGCCCTGCTCTTTTGCATGTTTTGCTCCCTTTGTGTGCAAAACTTGCACTATGTGCAGAGTCATTAATGGATGCTACCTGGTTGATCCTGCCAGTAGTCATATGCTGTCTCAAAGATTAAGCCATGCATGTGTAAGTATGAACTAATTCAGACTGTGAAACTGCGAATGGCTCATTAAATCAGTTATAGTTGTTTTGATGGTATCTACTACTGATAACCGTTAGTAATTCTAGAGCTAATACGTGCCACAACCCCGACTTTTGGAAGGGATGCATTTATTAGATAAAAGGTCACGCAGGCTCTGCTTGTTGCTTTGATGATTCATGATAACTCGTCGGATCGCACGGCCTTTGTGCTGGCGACGCATCATTCAAATTTCTGCCCTATCACTTTCGATGGTAGGATAGTGCCTACCATGGTGGTGACGTGACGGAGAATTAGGGTTCGATTCCGGAGAGGGAGCCTGAGAACGGCTACCACATCCAAGGAAGGCAGCAGGCGCGCAAATTACCCAATCCTAACACGGGGAGGTAGTGACAATAAATACCATACCGGGCTCATGAGTCTGGTAATTGGAATGATATACAATCTAAATCCTTACGAGGATCCATTGGAGGGCAAGTCTGGTGCCAGCAGCCGCGGTAATTCCAGCTCCAATAGCGTATATTTAAGTTGTTGCAGTTAAAAAGCTCGTAGTTGGACCTTGGGTTGGGTTGATCGGTCCGCCTCTGGTGTGCACCGGTTGGCTCGTCCCTTCTGCCGGCGATGCGCTCCTGGCCTTAATTGGCCGGGTCGTGCCTCCGGCGCTGTTACTTTGAAGAAATTAGAGTGCTCAAAGCAAGCCTACGCTCTGGATACATTAGCATGGGATAACACACAGGATTCTGATCCTATTGTGTTGGCCTTCGGGATCGGAGTAATGATAACAGGGCAGGCCGGGGCATTCGTATTTCATAGTCAGAGGTGAAATTCTGGATTTATGGAAAGACGAACAACTGCGAAGCACTTGCCAAGGCTGTTTTCAATTAATCAAGAACGAAAGTTGGGGGCACTCGAAGACGCAGGTAAACGGCGGTGCAACTAACTCTCTTATAAGGTAGCCAAATGCCTCATCATCTAATTAGTGACACACATGAATGCAATAATGAGATTCACACTATCTTTTTTTTTATTTGAGTAGTTTTCCATATCATCTGATTCACATCTATCTCCTCAAGTTCTTCAATTGCTTGTGGGAAAAGGAATGGTTATGGCATCTGACCAATGATTATACTATATCACTTTTATGTACTATTGTTGTGTATAATTTGTTCTGATTCCATACATTTATGTCCCATTTCAGTTACTGCATACGAAATAATCTCACTGAAGTTCCAGATTACTGGTTTTGTGAAACATGTCAATCCAAAAACTGTACAACTTCACCATGTTAAGTGAAACAGGATATTGGCTTGCAAGTTTCCACACGGAAGCAATCTTTTAGAACAGGACCAACAGGGAAAGTGAAGTTCTTTCACGAGGATGAAGTCATCAAACTTTCTAGCTGTAATATTTCTACAAAAGCCACTTCAGCTAGCTCTACTTTACTAATGACCAAGAAGGCTAGTCTAAACCTTCCTACTCTTCTCTGGTCCTTTGCATATGTATCTTAATCAAGATGTTTGAGGAGTAAGAGGTGAAAATGTAGTAGCAGTGTTGGTGTATGTGGTGTTTATGGTGCTTGTGCTAAGCATTCATAATGATTAGCCCCATCATCTTGATGCCTCATCATATATAATATCCATTGAGACTATATGTAACATGGTTGTCAAAAATGTAATCAAAACAGTATGTAAACATACTTCACAGAAACTCCTACAACATTTCATTTTTTCTTGTTCTTTGATAAACTTGGACTATACTTCACGGGTTCTTTCCGTACCCTTGACGACCTTCTGATACCTATCTCAGGTGGAGGAGGTGGAGACTGAGGTGGAGACGCTGAAGAAGACTGACCTATCTCAGGTGGAGGAGGTGGGACTGAGGTGGAGACGCTGAAGAAACGAGCAGCATTCACCGCAAAAGGATGAGTAGATGCATCATTCCATGTAGAGAGAGACTACACCATCCACCAAAGAAGTCATCTGTCCTCCGCCAAAGAGGAAGCTGAGTCGACTCCCCCCCGAAACCAAAAGGTCCTCTGCCACATTAGCAGGAATCAAAAAGCTAGGGCTATGGCTAGCATCACCCCTCTACTACCACACACACCCAATCCTCCGTCAAACTTTCATCTCCGCCGGCTGCCACACACCATTGACATGGTAAATAATCTGAAAAATGAAAGGAAAAAAATGATAAATAGAATGTCAATTCTTAACCAGAACCAGTGGGCCTATATGTTAGGAACCCGAAAAACCACAGTTACAGAATATAGAAGAAATGAACTAAATGCACAAATATGGAAATAATGTATTATTTCTGAAACCGAAAGGTAAATAAATGCAAGAGGATGAATATCCTAATGCCCTACAGAGGCAAAAAGCCAACTGTCCAAACAAACTTTTTCTAGTCCTTCTATGATACCATAAAACATAATTTATAAGTTAGTTATGCATGAATAGAGTGCAAAAAAATGTACCTCTGAGGCTTCGACCAATTCCAACGCCTTCCAATTCTTCCAATTGTTGAAGCCTCAGAGGTACATTTTTTTTGCACTCTATTCATGCATAACTAACTTATAAAATTATGTTTTATGGTATCATAGAAGGACTAGAAAAAGTTTGTTTTGGACAGTTGGCTTTTTGCCTCTGTAGGGCATTAGGATATTCATCCTCTTGCATTTATTTACCTTTCGGTTTCAGAAATAATACATTATTTCCATATTTGTGCATTTTAGTTCATTTCTTCTATATTCTGTAACTTGTGGTTTTTCGGGTTCCTAACATATAGGCCCACTGGTTCTGGTTAAGAATTGACATTCTATTTATCATTTTTTTTCCTTTCATTTTTCAGATTATACCATGTCAATGGTGTGTGGCAGCCGAGACGGAGGATGAAAGTTTGACGGAGGATGTGGGTGATGGAGTAGAGGGTGATGCTAGCCATAGCCCTAGCTTTTTGATTCCTGCTAATGTGGCAGAGGACCTTTTGGTTTCCGGGGCGGAGTACGACTCAGCTTCCTCTTTGGCGGAGGACAGATTGACTTCTTTGGTGGATGGTGTAGTCTCTCTCTACATGAATGATGCATCTACTCATCCTTCTTCGCCGGTGAATGCTGCTCAGTCTTCTTCAGCGTCTCCACCTCAGTCTCCACCTCCTCCACCTGAGATAGGTCAGTCTTCTTCAGCGTCTCCACCTCAGTCTCCACCTCCTCCACCTGAGATAGGTATCAGAAGGTCGTCAAGGGTACGGAAAGAACCCGTGAAGTATAGTCCAAGTTTATCAAAGAACAAGAAAAAATGAAAATGTTGTATTGGAGTTTCTGTGAAGTATGTTTTACATACTGTTTTGATTACATTGTTTTGACAACCATGTTACATATAGTCTCAATGGATATTAATATATGATGAGGCATCAAGATGATGGGGCTATTGTGCTATTGTTTGCTTATGTTAACGTTTTGTCATCATATTTGATTGCTCATCTATCACCAACTATGAAAAACGATTGCTTCTTATCATGATATTAACAAATGAAGATTGCTCAGCTGCCTTGCATCATCATCATGTAATTTAATAGTCTCTTGTGACTAACTGTCTCTCATTCATTATATCATTGTGTCAATGAAGAATCTAAGTTAAGGGCTATATCCATAGTGTTCTAGAAACACCCGTTAAATAGTCTTCTAGAGATAGAGAGGCAATTGATAAACCTAAAACTAGTTGGAGAAGGATAATTCCGGGGAATTATGCGCGTCCAAGGAAAATTTTGTTGTGTGGATGGCATGCCTTGGGAGACTGTCAACCAAAGATATGCTTAGTAGGTTTGGAGTTTATCTATAGAACACATGTAATCATTTAAATTAGCTAAATAAATCACCCGTGAAATTTAAATCTAGTTAATAAGTTCATCTCCTATAATGTATTTATATATTCAATAATTACTCAACTTTTTTCTATTATTTATAAAAGGCCTTATTTTTAAAATGTGAGCAGGGCCACTAAAATGTTTGGGGCGGCCTGATTATCAGGTTTGACAACTTCGAGGCACTTCAAGGGATATAACTGACAACGTGGAAGCACTTTAATTTTTAATATAGGAAATATATAACTAAATAATAAAAAATTATAAAACATGTGCATACAAAATTTAAACATATTAAACTTAATAATAATTAATCAAAGATAGTATGACATAACAATGTTTCCATCTAGTAATACACTTTGAAGCTTGCATATTTTGTTCATCCCACTCATACACACAAAACGAGTCAAAAGTCATTGCATCAAGCTCTTAAGGAAACTACCATTCATTATTTTGGAATTGATCAATATGTTGAGGACTTCTTGTTATCATTATTTTCAACCATACTTACACAGTACATTGCTTCATTATTTTCTTAGGTTGGTGCATTTATCGTAGGTATGGCTCTGGGTGCAACCTTTAGACACCTGCATAACCGTCATCTAAGCTCCAAACGACAGAGAGACCGAAAAACACATCTTCCGGTCTCGGTACTGCTAATCCGAGACCATCTTCACACAGAGAATCACCGGAGCTGCCACTGTCCTCACCGGAGCTGTCACCGTCCTCACCGGAGCTGTCACCGTCCTCACCGGAGCCTCCATTCTCACCACTATGTCCACCTGGCTAGTTTGTTTTAAAACTATCCCATACCTACTTTGTTCTCTTCATGTAGTCCATGTGCAGGTAATCAAAAAATAAAAATCGCAGATGGCTCTTTTTCAGCCATTGCAGGTAAAGGGTCAGTTGTGTTGTCTCCGATGTTAACTCTTAAAAATGTCCTTCATGTTCCAAATTTATCCTGTAATCTAATGTCCGTCAATAAATTAGCCCAAGATATAAATTGTCAAACTAATTTTTTCCGATCTCACTGTGTCTTTCAGGATTTGAACTCGGGGAAGATGATTGGCAGTGCTAAGGAGAGTGGAGGACTCTACTACTTTGACATTGGATATGCATAACATGAATCCCTTCTAAGGAGAATCCCTTCTAATGAGAACCCCTTCTAGAACATGAATCCCTTCTAAGGAGAACCCCTTCTAACATGAATCCCTTCTAGAATCAGAATCCCTTCTAAAATGAATCCCGTCTAAGGAGAACCAAATTTGCAGTTGCATGAACAAGTTGATGCTATTTGCATTGATGTCGAACAAGTGGAAAGTGTTGATAATGGCGACGTAGAAGTGTTGGAAAATTGTGAAAGAAACAACTTTGAGGGCTGTGATGAATCCCTTCTAGAACCAGAATAAATGTCATACATATATCATTTTCTCAATTCCAAGTTATTCATTTTTAGTGGAATTAGTGGTGTTGAGATTAATTTGGGGTTGTTTTAATTAATTGGAGAATAGTAACATTTTAGGCTACAGGCCAGCAAGACGTCAGGAAGAGTCTTCAAAATCCTATGGTCCGGTGCGCTTCACTAGTGCCGGCATGTTCTTCGATATGATCAATGCAATTGACGAAGAAGGGGACAGCGACTGCGAGATAGACAGCTGGATCCGTCCTTGCGCACCAGGCCAAGGCCCCGACAATTGGACTTCTCAAAAGATCATCCAAGTCACTTCATTCGAGTAATTGCTTTCATTTTCTTCATGTGGCATTGGTGTGTTCTGCCCAAGACACACCGACTTTTTGTTAAAAGGGCTCATTAATCGCTGCGTGCGACGTTTTTATCATTAATAAAGGACATTTTTCACATTCAAATGTTTTAGATCACTGTCTTTCTATTTTTTATTATTATTTATGCATTTTCAAAACTCACATCAAAACGGCAATGTGTTTTCCAATGCATATCATAATAAACATTCAAATCATCAATCATTGCAGGTCTTCTTGTTCAGAGTCCACCGACCATGACTCAGCTATAGCCCAGCATGACTTTGACAATCCCATTTATCAGGCCGAAGAAGAGGCTACTGAAGATTGTGAGCTTCCCGAAGAACTGGCCAGGCTACTCAAGCAGGAAGAAAAAGTCATTATGCCTCATCAGGAGGATCTCGAGGTCGTAAACTTGGGGACAGAAGATGCCAGAAAAGAAGTACGGGTAGGGGCTGCTTTGGAAGACAGTGTCAAGAGAAGACTGGTTGAAATGCTCCGTGAATATGTGGACGTCTTCGCCTGGTCATATCAGGATATGCCAGGACTCGACACTGATATCGTGATGCATCAGCTTCCGCTCAAAGAGGGTTGTTCTCCTGTCAAGCAGAAGTTGAGGCGGACCAAACCAGAAATGTCTGTCAAGATCAAAGAGGAGGTACAGAAACAGCTGGATGCCGGATTCCTTGCCGTGACAAATTATCCCCCGTGGGTTGCAAACATTGTGCCAGTACTTAAGAAAGATGGGAAAGTGCGGATGTGTGTCGACTACAGGGATCTGAATAGGGCAAGTCCGAAGGATGATTTCCCTCTTCCTCACATCGACGTGTTAGTGGACAATACTGCTCAGTATTCGGTATTCTCTTTCATGGATGGTTTTTCAGGGTATAACCAGATCAAGATGGCCCCTGAAGACATGGAAAAGACCACTTTCATAACCCCTTGGGGAACTTTTTGCTATAAGGTGATGCCTTTCGGATTGAAGAATGCCGGGGCAACTTATCAGCGGGCGATGGTGACTCTCTTTCATGATATGATTCATAAGGAGATCGAGGTCTACGTTGATGACATGATCGCGAAGTCACAAACTGAGGAAGAGCATCTGGTGAATCTTCAGAAGTTGTTTGAAAGATTGAGGAAGTTCAGGCTGAGACTGAATCCGAACAAATGCACCTTCGGGGTGAGATCTGGAAAATTACTGGGGTTCATAGTAAGCGAGAAGGGTATCGAGGTTGATCCTGCTAAAGTGAAGGCTATACAAGAAATGCCAGCACCGAAAACGGAAAAAGAAGTCCGTGGTTTCTTGGGGAGATTAAACTACATTGCTCGGTTTATCTCGTACCTCACAGCCACGTGTGAACCAATTTTTAAACTGCTGAGAAAAGATCAAGCAGTGTGCTGGAACGAAAACTGTCAAAATGCCTTTGAAAAGATAAAAGAGTACTTACAGGAACCTCCGATTATTATGCCTCCAGTACCAGGTCGTCCCCTGATTATGTACCTAACGGTTCTTGAGAATTCCATGGGTTGTGTGCTCGGTCAACAGGACGAGTCAGGTAGGAAAGAGCATGCTATCTACTATCTGAGTAAAAGTTTACAGATTGCGAGTCCAGATACTCGATGTTGGAGAAAACGTGTTGCGCTCTTGCCTGGGCTGCTAAGCGTTTGAGGCAGTACATGCTCAACCACACAACCATGTTGATTTCGAAGATGGATCCGATCAAGTATGTGTTCGAAAAACAGGCGCTTTCTGGAAGAATAGCCCGTTGGCAGATGGTTCTGACAGAATACGATATTCAGTATGTATCCCAAAAGGCCATAAAGGGGAGTGTTTTGTCAGAATATCTCGCTGAATAGCCTATCGAAGACTATCAGCCAATGAAGTTTGAATTTCCCGACGAACACATCATGTATCTGAAGATGAAAGATTGTGAAGAACCTCTACCGGACGAAGGGCCTGAGATTGGATCCCAATGGAAAATGATCTTTGACGGAGCCGTAAATTCCTATGGTAATGGAATTGGGGCAATAATCACAACCCCGAAGGGTTCCCACATTCCATTTACCGCCCGGTTGGCTTTCGTATGCACTAACAACGAAGCAGAGTATGAAGCATGCATTATGGGGTTAGAAGAAGCAATTGATTTGAGAATCAAGAACCTCGATGTTTATGGTGATTCTGCTTTAGTGGTTAAACAGATCATTGGTGCCCGTTCCCTTCTAACATGAATCCCTTCTAGAGCCAGAATCCCTTCTAAGGAGAATCCCTTCTAGCATGAATCCCTTCTAGAACAAGAATCCCTTCTAGAAGGTGGCCGAGGAAAATGCTGGACTAAAAATAATTTTAAATGCAAAAAAAAAAAATAATGATGTTATCTTTTTGCTGAGTGTTGATGCTTCTGGTGATTGCGAAAATTGGAAAATTACGAGAGCTCTCGCCATTATTAAATAATTTTTCAATTGAAATAGAATTGAAAAATATTGGTAAAGAAAAACATGTAAGACAAAAATTGACATATGTAAGGGCTTTCATTCCACTGATAAAGCTTTAAGCGCAATTACAATATTACAAGTTTAGATTCTTAAAATATTAGAAGGGATTCATCTAAAATCCCTTCTAGAACATGAATCCCTTCTAACATGAATCCCTTCTATGCTAGTAATGGCTTTGTTTCTCCGTACCTGCATACTAGTGAGCACAAATGATAATTCCTGCAAAAAAGAAAGTTAGACAAGCCTGCATGCCCCAGGTTCATGGTCTGAATTGACCGTCCCCGTTACTCGACATTTAAGATGCATGTCAAGTATTTTACTCTTAAGCATGTATTACGAAAATGACGCAATTTGAATTGCATTTGTCAATTGGAATGGTCGAAATGTTTTTAAAAAAAACATACATAGTGTAGTAACAATCACAAACGGTGGATGTTAAAAATATTTTAAATATTTAAAAAAAATATTATAAGCAAATAAAACTAATAGATATAAATATTGATTAATATTTTTTCAATTGTTGTCCTGGTTGAGTGAGCGGATGTGTCCTACCAGCTCACCCCTTGTGTCCGGGATGGGATGGTTTATGGACATCAATGGTTCTTATCTCAGAAATTGTCCAGACATGTTCCACCCCACCAACATAAAATATATTTAGTTTACTTTCATCCCCAACTTTACACTTTCCACCAAGGAACAGAATAAGCATGTCAACACATTGTTTTCTTGCGACTCCGACATCACACCAAACACAGGGCGTGCTCGTACATTCTCCTCGAAGGGAAACTTTACCGTAGGGGATTTTCCATCTCATTACTCAAATGAGTCGAGGAAGAGAAAGTTCCCGACATATTGAGGGAAATGCACCGAGGAATCAATGCCCAACATCCCGGCGGACGATCACTTGCACGAAAGGCTCTTCGAGCAGACTATTATTGGCCGACTATGCAACATCCCCGTTCCCTTCTAACATGAATCCCTTCTAGAGCCAGAATCCCTTCTAAGGAGAATCCCTTCTAGCATGAATCCCTTCTAGAACAAGAATCCCTTCTAGAAGGTGGCCGAGGAAAATGCTGGACTAAAAATAATTTTAAATGCAAAAAAAAATAAATATATATTTTTGGTTTCTGAAAAATTATGAAATGCTTGACAAATTTTTTTAGAATTTTTAAATCTAAAATCCCTTCTAGAACATGAATCCCTTCTAACATGAATCCCTTCTAAAGAGAATCCCTTCTAGAATCATTAGAAGGGATTCTGGTTCTAGAAGGGATTCATGCTAGAAGGGATTCTGGTTCTAGAAGGGATTCATGTTAGAAGGGATTCATGTTAGAAGGGATTCTGGTTCTAGAAGGGATTCATACTAGAAGGGATTCATCTAAAATCCCTTCTAGAACATGAATCCCTTCTAACATGAATCCCTTCTATGCTAGTAATGGCTTTGTTTCTCCGTACCTGCATACTAGTGAGCACAAATGATAATTCCTGCAAAAAAGAAAGTTAGACAAGCCTGCATGCCCCAGTTCATGGTCTGAATTGACCGTCCCCGTTACTCGACATTTAAGATGCATGTCAAGTATTTTACTCTTAAGCATGTATTACGAAAATGACGCAATTTGAATTGCATTTGTCAATTGGAATGGTCGAAATGTTTTTAAAAAAAACATACATAGTGTAGTAACAATCACAAACGGTGGATGTTAAAAATATTTTAAATATTTAAAAAAATATTATAAGCAAATAAAACTAATAGATATAAATATTGATTAATATTTTTTCAATTGTTGTCCTGGTTGAGTGAGCGGATGTGTCCTACCAGCTCACCCCTTGTGTCCGGGATGGGATGGTTTATGGACATCAATGGTTCTTATCTCAGAAATTGTCCAGACATGTTCCACCCCACCAACATAAAATATATTTAGTTTACTTTCATCCCCAACTTTACACTTTCCACCAAGGAACAGAATAAGCATGTCAACACATTGTTTTCTTGCGACTCCGACATCATTGTCATCCTGTTCAAAAGTATGTTTGTTCTACTTTGTTTCTCTACCACATTGTTTTCATTTTCTATTAGATTGGTGAATTTATGCTTGTTATTTAACTTATTTCAGCCAATTGCAGGGTTTAAGACAATTATGTATAGATGGAACAAAGTCAACATAGCAAGGAAGGAAGGAGTCTTAGAGCAAGGAGAATGTGAGAATGTGACTGTACGTGTTTTGAAGTTTGTCTTAGGATGATTTTCTGATTTCAAATTGTCTCTCAAGGTGTTTTATGTGTGCTTGATTTTCTGATTTTATAATCTATTAGATTAATTATTGATTTTGTGTTTTTATGAGATTAACTTGTATGTAATCTTTGATTCTATGTTTTTTGCTGTATTCATTCTTGCTTATTTGTTTTTCTACTATAAATCTATATGTTTCATGACTATTAAAGTTTCTTTCTT